>NC_092059.1:19841159-20083659 GCF_039877785.1 Chaetodon trifascialis | reverse complement strand
TGTCAGAGGTAGGAGGAATAAGGGGACACTGTGTGCCCCTGAGAGCGACATCAAACATAATGGGCTTTGCATGCACCAACAAAAAGTTATTCATCAAATTGTATAATATGTTGATTTTCTGTACAGCTTTGCTCCTGGACTGTCATTCTATCCCACAAAGAGGAGCCTTTTTAACAAACATCTTGCAGTATTAATGCAAGGAAGATGCAAAATATAGGTTATATACCTGTGTGTGTTTCAAAATGATTGGGTTAGTACAAAACAAATCCTTGTCTAACGTGAAATGCCTGAAAATGATCATTTGCCACATGCTCACACTGATGATTTGGGTTTGTCATATGTTGCCAGACAAATGCCACAATTTGCCAAAAGTATATACATAATTCATCACCAATCAGTCTTGCCTCTCCGTGCCGACTCCTGTGTTATCCCAGAGAAGATAGATGTGGGAGCGAAGCCCTTTGAGATCCAGATGGTACATTCCCAACAATAAGGTTTGGGCTTCCATTGGAAAATGATCCTTTTCCTGTGTGCGACACTCATGTATCATCGTCAGCCAGTAATGAGACGATGAGCCCGAATGAAAATCTCCAAAATACATTTTCTTTCTGCCTTCTCGCTGTTTCTTTATGCGGGTTCAAATTAAAAGAAAATGTTTCGCCTTGAATCATGAGACAAACACTTGCACATTGATGTGTTTTTTTTAAGAATATGACTGGAAATATGATGACGAAATGGAAAGTAGCCATTCATCATGGTTATATCACAAACCCAAGAATTTATTCATCATGAACTTGTCTCCAGAGAAACCCTCAGCATGCAGCATTTTGGTATATCATGTGCCATTTGCCAGATAATTCATTTTCTCTGCACATACAAAATTAGCAGGAATGTGATGTTTCTGTTTATGTTTTTCCCAAAGCTTTTGCCCGGTTAAAACCTATGTTGTTCTGTCTATTTGATGGTTTTTTGGCAAGTTGACATTACTGTTCTTTTCACTCAAGCTTTGATAATGTTTATCACAACTTGGCCTCTTTTCTGTATCTCCGTTTTGACCAAATTAAATCACATGATGATACGGCCATTCCAGCAATCTCACTCCATGATGCATCTTCTGCCAGCAGCAGTGAATTATGGCGGCTCTGCTACCCAGGAGAAATATCTGGAAATTTCAAATTTTGCCCTCTTTTCAAGGAGCCTTTTGTGACCCCTATTATGCATTCTAGACCTAACGTCAAAGAGCGAGGAAGAGATTTAATTTGTTGACGATTGCCACCGATCTCCTTTAAACGGCTTTTAATTGATAACGGCAAGGGAGAGCGGTGAACTTTAAATAGACATTCTAATTATCGGCTTTAAGAAGCAGGGGCTTTTTGGGAAATGTTATGGCATTTGGAATGGGATTAATGGGCGAGTGAGGCGCTGGCCACCCCGCAGCTAAATGACATTAAAGAGGGAGATGAGTGGTGCTGCTGAAGGGAGCAAACCCACTAGTCACAGGAGCCAGGGCGCCCACTGCCTTGGGCACACACACCGTGGGGTAACGTGCAGGGGAGGAGGAGGGGAGGGGGTATTACATTATCTAGCCTTCCTAGACTTCACCCCATACAGATATAGACACTGTGATACAGTAAGGCCATACTTCACTTATGCAGTACTCTTATGCAGATACACAGAAGCCATTTATGAATATATTCTGACTTGAAAAGCACAAGGAATACAAATAAAAATGTTTGCTTTTACAAATAAAACATTCCAGTCATGCTTGTATGTTGAATGAATGTTGTCAAGGTGCTCATAGACTGAGTCAGTCAAAAAGTTATCCAAAGTTGTTTTCGTCCTAAAAAACCCACATCAGACTTTTGTGATCAGATCCCTGCACTGTTCACAATGACAAACATGGTTCATCTCTCACTGATCTGATATTAAAATGGTTGAGATTGAGTTAGCATGGAGGAAAGATTATGGTTTAGCATAGAATAATGATTGTGGTGGTGGTAACAAAGAAACCAACAGTGGCCGTTGGTGGGTGGGTGCAAATGTTCAGCGGTGTCCCATGTCAAAGTCCAACACTTCTTTGACCCATCATCCACCCAAACCTCCTCCCCACGTGTAGCTTCTTCTCAAGCTTCTTCAACGTCAAGCTTCTTGTGCCATCTGCATTGCCATTGAAGATCTTTGTCAGTTAAATGTAAACAGCATTGATGCTGATGCTGTCATTTTTTGGGGGAGGACGGCCTCAGCTCAGCACGTACAGCCTACAGTCTTCAGTCTTAATGAGAAATAGGACAATTTTGAAAATAGTTTGCAGGTAGAATCGTTATTGTTATTGTTATTGTTGTAAGTCAAATAATCCATATTATATGTGCAGTGTGTCAAAGCAGCAAATTGCCTTAACTTCACTTTTCCTACATTCTTCTATACTTGGGACAATGATTAAGTTTTTGTTTGTTTTTCAGTTTATTGTCCTTATGTTCAATCTGTGGACACCTTATGTTATGTATGTAATTTCTACAAAAGCCCCCAAACTGTCACCTAATCAATTAAAAGATTAGTCTTTTTACTGATGTGCTTAAATAAGCAAGGCGCCTGTGGCCCCTGAGATAGTGACTGTACTGAATTCTAAGTATGGACTACGATGGCCATACAAATGTTTCAATTAGAAAAAGGGCACCATTATTTTATATTATATACAACAGTTTCCTAGATGGAGTCTATCTATCTATCTATCTATCTATCTATCTATCTATCTATCTATCTATCTATCTATCTATCTATCTATCTATCTATCTATCTATCTATCTATCTATGTTGTAATATCTTGACATATTTAGTTATGACACATTTCTTTGTTGTATTTGATATTTCAAATTCTTGTCAACACAAACAGTAAGGCCATTATCTGCAGTTCATTGCTGATGCTGAAAACTGCAACCAAACCACTCAATAAGGTCTTAATACACACCTCAAGGACCTTAATAGCCTTAACTAATTCAGCCAGCCTGGTCCTCAGTGGGTCTCAGTGGTCTTGCTGGGTGTTTCAGACAGAGATCCCAGTCCCCTGTGGTCTTAGACTGGATGCCCGGGCTCTAGAGGCTGGAGCCCGACTGTCAGCTCTGATGAATCAGCTGACTGTAGTAGATCAGGCCAAGGCCTCAGGGGTAAATGTACGGTGTGATGCTGGGACTGATGGGAAAGCCGTGCAGAAAGACTCAGGTGAGCCTGAATAATATGTATATACATGTGCAAACACACACCATCTCCATCTGTAAGGTTACAAACAGACAGGATGAATCCGAGTGGGACTGTGTCGGTATGTGATCACTTGGTCAGGTTAGTGCCTCTCTGTAGCCTCCTGTTATACTCTCTCTTATACTCGGGCTCTTCCCCCCTGATCCCTGAGACTTTGTACCCTGTAACTTCTGTAGACTTTTTTCATGTTAGCAAAAATACCACTCTCCTAATTCAAAATGATTCCATGGCAAAGTTAAAGGGTTATAATAAACAGCAACAGCAATAAAAAGCGTAGATGTGAGTGAAAGTAATCAAGTCATTTTTAATATATACAGCCCAATATCACAAATCTCTTTTTTGCCTCAAGGAGCTTTACAATCTGTACAGCATACGTAACCCTCTGTCCTCATCGATCTTACATTTAAAAAACTCAAAAAAAAAACTTAAATGAGGAAAAAATGGAAGAAACCTCAGAAGGACCAACAGAGAAGGGGTTCCTCCTTCAGGATGGACACCCATAAAAAGCATTTTCTTTTCCTTTGGAGCTCTTCAGTGTCATTATTTACTCTATACGATCTAACAAAATATGCCACATGTTTATGGCATCGAACCAACAACAAGAGCAAATTTTTTTTACTTTACCTAAACACTGCAGTTTACAACTCTATTTCAAACTCTTACAGACAGTTTCATGGACAACATAATGAAAATATTGCCATAGTAACAAGTATGCAATACATAATGCAACAAAAAGTCCCAGTTATAGTCATTTTATGTTTGCTTATAGGGACGAGTACCTAAGACACACAAGCATGAAAATGATCTTAAAACTCAGATCACTCATGACAACATGCATCATCAATGAAATCTTTATATTCTCAATTTAATCAATCATTTTAGCAAATTAAACTAGATGATGCAAATACAGCTGCAGAAGACCAACTTCTCTTCTGAAAATGGCAACTCTCACATACAGAAGCACAGTGAAATAGTCTGAGCGCAGACTAATCTGTTCATGCTCTGAGCCAACGGGGGTCATCTCATGAAGTCTCAGACTGTGTGAAGGGCCAGACGTGGCCTGTGGACCTCACTCTGGTCGGCCTCGGGCTGGAGGATGAGACCTGGGGAGAGTTGAGATGAGGCTGTCACACTTCCCATAGATCAGTCATTATCACTAATCCAGTCACAGCACTGGGATCAGCACCAGGCCCATTCATCTAGAACCGTCATTAAAGAGCTAAATGAGAGCTGCCTCTGCTAATGAGGTAATGAGAATTTCTGTGCAAGTGTGTGCGTGTGAGAGAGAGAGAGAGAGAGAGAGAGAGAGAGAGAGAGAGAGAGAGAGAGTGAAAGAGAGAAGAAGACAGAGAGGGAAAGACAGGACAGGCAAAGGGAAGCAGAGAGGTCAGAACAAATTTAAAAATCTGCGAAAAAAGGTAAGCTGATGCACAGAAACAGAGGGACAAGTAAAAACAAGACAGACAAATGGCAGACGAGGAGACAGTTCCCGTCTGAAACGTCTTGGCATGTGTGTGAATCAATTTGCAGCTCTCCCATCAGAGGGACTGTATCAGTCACCCGCCTCACCCAGTTCTGTTTACTGCTCTCCCTCGCCACACGTAAACAAAAGCCAGAGTTGTACTTGTTTGCGATCGCTCTTTAATTCGATGCAGCCTCGGATGCATGTATGCAGCTGTTTTCTTCTGTTAATTGCAGTACCACCAGGGTAAACATTATTGTCCTCTCAGTTATACACCAGCCAAAAACAAAGCACTGCCGAGGCTGTGTGAAGTGGGGATATCGTGCTTTGCTGTGTGACATAAATCAATTATTTATGCCTATGAAGCTTCAAAATATTTATCTTGCCTCATGGTATACGAGGCCGAGGCCTCAGAAAACAAATAGACGTTTGAATCAAAGGCGCACGGGTGTAAACAGCGGAGTGGAAAGACAATGTACGACCACCCGAGGAAGGTGGTGACGTCTGGTGAGAGAAGTTTGGGAAAAGCCAGTCATTGATTGGACTTTAAACAGGGAGCACATTACCTGATGCCTTGCAGGCCCACATACACCACACAGAGGCAAGCGAAAGGCAAACTACAGATCCTGATCTAATGCTCACATTACATCTCAGATGCCTTTTGCAGAGCTTGAGTAATAATTAGATCACTCAAAAACATAAATTCATAAACATGAAATGGTCACCCACCACATGCCCAGGGGTGGTGGACAGAAACATGTGGCCGCATTAACAGCAAACGATGGATGAGATGCATATGGATCAGCTACGTAAACAGTAATTTTGCAGTGTATATATCCAGTTATGGAACACACACACAAATCAGATTGTTTGCAAGCTGCTCAAACAGAGACATTCAGTTCAAAATGGATTCAAAAAGTATTTCCAGCCAGAGTTTATCCCTGCATTAGTCAGGTTTCATACTGATTGTTTCAGCAACTTATCTGTTATTTAAGCAAGTCCATCAGCAGCATCCTGGTGATGAAGGTATGATTATAGTATTGTTGAGGTTAGTCAGCTGAAGCCACTTGGCCCAGGTCAGGGACAAACTGTTTACTGTGTAATAGATGTAAAGAATATGACTTGACTTGTGTTATAATAATATATTACATAAAGCCACACTACTTCCTGACATCAAACTTTGCCTTAATGTATTCTTTAGACTTGTAGAAGATGGAGCTTCAACTGAGCAATGCAAACAAACCTCCACAGACCTTGAGTATTAATTATGACAAGTTAAATGAATATTAAAATATCACACATATAGAGAGAGGTTAGATGCTGGTTCCTGTCATAAAGAAAAATTAAAAAGTACAATTCAAAGTAACCACGCAACTGAAACCTTGAAAGCATGATATATTTGTTTGATTTATGCAGTACATACACAAAACATGTGCACATCTTTCACGTCCAAGTGCTGAGTCCAAAACTGAAACTGTGCTTCCCAAAAAAGCTAAGTTTGGGGATGAATTGTTCTACTTTTTCTAATGTTATAAAATCAAACTTTTTAAGGATATGTTCAACAGTGTTGGGAATTCTTGGGCAGCAGATATCACATTTAAATTTTGCAGTAGACCCAAACAGAGGGTTTCACCACATTAACAAAGAACAGATGTCGTGTAAAGCTAATAAACAACTGAGTATTGGAGCAGAAAACAGAGACTGAATTTCACTGTGTCTCTCAGAGATACACTTTAATATCAGACAGAGATGAGATGAATTTGAACAATGTGAGGACAGGAGGCATGATGTAAAGGGAGTCTTTCTGACAGAAGTGTCATCACACAGAATAATCTTTTTCTTTTTCTTTTTCTTTTTTATTAACCTGCACACTGTGCAGGTACTAAAAAAGTTATGAAGTCATACCAACATATGCATTATGGCTCTTTTTTATAATATTTTAAAAAATAGCGTACGTGATTCTTGAACGTCCCTCAGCTTCACTTCCACCTTGTTGACATGCAGACACACACACACACACACACACACACACACACACACACACACACACACACACACACTGACGCTCCCACTCTCTCAGGTCTGAAGCACTTCAGTATGTCAGACATGATGATGCCCTTGGGAATACAAACATGGGCTGCTGCTGCACTGGTTTATCTTTCCGTGTTGAAGTAAGTGGAAGACAAGAGGAGAGTAAACTTTAGAAGCCTGTTTGGAGCGTAATGACAATCATTGTCACTCAGCGTTGATCCACTAATGCAGGGATCAAACCCAAACAGGACAATGACCTCCTCAGTCTCTCTCAACGTATATCTCAGTGGAGCACTGATAACACACGTGCATGCCCTTATTTCAGCAGAAATGTGCAAATATGCAAACGCATACACAGATAAAGGAAGAAACTGTTGTATTTCTCCACTGTGCATTGATGGAAAACATATTTGTTCTGGGCTACTGGTTCTTCAAGTGGATATGTTGATTTCCACACAAGAGTTGCTGCAAAATTGACCCTAAAACGATAGATACTAAGGGTCTATCAGCGCATGGAGAACTGATTGTAAAATGCTTTGAAGCAAATTAATGAATGGTTATTTAACCTCTAAAACAAATTAAGAAAACTTGAAGGAAAGCTTGGGTTGAATAGATTTTGTGCGATTAAGAAAGGTGACTTGTGAATTCGGACAATGTGTTGCACTGTAGTAATAGGGAGACTGTGAAAACTTGTTTTGCATGATGTCTCCCGTGTCTGAGCCTTACTTTGAAAACATGGCTTCTTATTTTAAACGTATCAGTGGCAGACTGTCAGACTGCACCAAAAGCCCTGAAGGATTATTTAACAGGCTCTTCAGTCAGGTAGCACACACAAATGTGTCTGAATTTTGCACATGGTCAACTGATCAGCTGTGCAATGTGACTTATTTAGACCTCTCGAAGCTAGTTAGTGTGAGTTGTTGCATTTGGAATTGAATTATTTTGAATACATCCTTCCTTTCATCCCAGAGCGCTGCTGTTGTGCTTCCTCTCTGAAATCTGTGTCATGCACATGCACTCTTGGAAAAACCCAGATAGAAACTGAAGTGCATACTGGCCAAGAAATTAGGTCCCCACAGAACTCTGTGTTAATCCCAATTATGGGCACGAGGCTTTGTATGATGTTATGATGTTTCAACCTTCGGACTAAGGCTCATAATTACTCACTGCCTGCTTTGCAGAGAGTCTTGGAAAGACAACAGTTTCACATACATTATTTCAAATGTTTGTCTCTGAGTCTGACCAAAAGTAAAGCCAAAGTAACCTTCCAAGTGAGCTCTTGTAGTTTTTAACTGTACACAGATAAATACTAGTGATTTACAGGGGATGTACAGTCAGAACGGCCACAATTAGGATGAGAGCCAAACTGAGAAAATCTAGTATTAGGCGTACATTAACGTGGTTTCCACAGAGCATGTAAACACAGTGAACATCGATGACCGTGCAGCACCATCCCTTCATCTGACTCCTGTCATCTCACAAACAGGTCTAAACTGAAAGGGGGTTGATCCAGTGCCTCATCACCATGCTAAGTGTTTACAAATTGTTTTGCTCTTCTTTGTGTGGGGGGTTGCTGGGAGGTAGCAAGCGGTCAGGATGGGCTGCCATGCTAAGGCTGTTGATCTCTGCATGACAAGCTGCCCTTATGGTGTTGCACATGGCCCTCCATTAATAAACAAATGAAGGGCTCACCCTGGAGGTCAGGGGAGCTCAGCTGGCCCATTTGCCACGGCGATCTCTCGGCTCACGAGGATCCAAAATGGCCACCCGCCGCGTCTGCCTGTCAGACGGCTGCTAACCTTGTCTTTGGTGATGGGCAGGAGGGCAGGAGAGGGGAAAGGGGGGGTTCAGGGTGGGGACACACAAAGGGAGGCATGAGTTGCCTTCCCTCCCTCCCCTTTGCTGATTAGTGTGAGTGACAAAGTGGAGCAGAGAGTCCACTCAGGCCCTCATAATAAATCTATCAGGGAGTAATAGAATTCCATCAATCCTCACTCCTCAGTCTCCCTGCCCTCCCTCCTGCTCCCCACCCCTCAGGGGGTCACCATGTCGGGATGTGTGTCTGTGTGGTGGTGGTGGGAATGTGGGGAGGGAGGGGGTCCAATCCTCTGGGATTGTACAACTGTTATTATTCAATTACGCTCCCTTTTCTTCTCAGTTAAAAGACCATGATATCATTATCACTTAATGAATATATATAATTGGATCTTGGCTGCCGCTTCCCCCTGGTCTGATGAATACCACTCACTATTCATTCGACCCCTGCTCATCCTCCTCTACCCTGCATCCATTACAGCAGGCTGTGGAGCTGATGATGATGATGATGATGATGATGATGATGATGATGATGATGATGATGATGATGATGATGATGCTGTCACGAGAGGGAAGTTGAAATTATCTCTGTGTTCATTCAATGTTTAGTTAAACCAAAAGAATGCTAAAAATGAAATTTAGGAGTTGATGAACAAGCTGTGCTGTCAGCAGCCAGAAAGATGCTAAAAGTGCATTACAGGTGAATCAGTAAAATTGAGACAGAGACTCATTCAGGCTTCTTTGCACTCCGAGCATCGGCAAACTAATTTTAACTTAATGAACAAGGATTTTATTGCTGAAACAATACCTGCATTCTACATGTGATTAGTGTAATTTCCATGACAATTTACAGTGCAATCGTTTGCAGAAACTCATTAGGTCCACATATAAGATCTGGAATTCATCTCCTTGTCCATGATGAGTGCACATGAAGACACTGTTTGGAAAAATCCTGCAGCATTAATGCAAAATGGATGGAGGATGGAGAGGTTTCTATAACAGATAAATGGTTGTTCCCATTTAAATGTGCCTCCTGGTTGTCATGAGTGTGGACAAACACCCAGAGGACATTAAGAGAAGAGGGGAAAAACCTTGATAGCTGCAGCCGTGACAGTCATGGCCATCAATACCCTCTCAATCTGCCAGGAAACAATGTGAGAGGGGGATAAAGATGGTGATGAGCAACACTAAAAACATTGATTTAGCATTTGTCCACTTCATTTGAAGTGAGACAAGGGGGCAACAGGAAAGGGAGGGTTGGGGGTCTTTGAAGAGGGAAGATCGGGGAGTGTTTAGCCTCCTCCCATTCAGACGTCGGCCTCTTGTTGGAAACCGAAAGCAAGCGTCCCTCCCCTCTGCATTGTTGAGGGTAAATGTGGCATGGCGGGGGGTGATTGTGTCTGTGTAAATCAGACAGCGAGAGAGTGTGTGAGGCGGTGGGAGTGTGTGCATGTGTGTGGGGCCATGCCTGCACGCTCATGGATGCGTATGGGGCGTACGCCGTCATTAATCCTGCTTAAAGAAGACAGTGTTGGCAAAGTAGCAGCACCCCAATCCAGCTGCTCCCCCCACAGAGATACTTCAGACACCCTATCCGACTCCCCCCAACAGTCACCCTCCTGTCTTCCCACCCGTCACCCCATCACCCCACCTCCTCACCCCTCCATCCCCATCGACTCAGCCTTCTCCACCTTCACCAATTTCCCATCACACCCCCCGACGCACACTGCCCAAAACCCAGGACCCCATCCTCACTCACTCACCCATCCCTGCCATACATCACTCCAAATTAAATTTACATTAGGCCCTCCTCTATCAAAGAAGCCAAAAGAGAGGCAGAGAGGGAATGAGATCGAGGGGCTGACATCATTACCCGGCAGCAGAGCACATGACCGTCATCTATTAAACCCTTTTATACACATGTCTCAGGATTTTACCAAAGTTCATGCATACCTAAGTGCAAGTTTGTGTTAAAAATTAAAAGCTCTTTTAGGAGGACAAAGGAGTTTCTGAACTGTTGACTTTGAGAGGGGCTTTATTACCCCCAACCATAGATGTCTGGCATCGCTATAGACAGCCCCCGTCCCTTCCTCTCTCCTCTCCGCTTTTTCTCTTCCTCCTACCTCTGGCTCCCGCCGCCTCTTCTTCCATCACTCTTTGGCGTTGGGTCGACTGCCTGAATATTAGCCAGAATATCAGAATGATATCTACAGTTCAGACTCCACACAGGAGCATCACTGTAGACTTCTCTTGGCCGCTCAAGCCTCTGCCCCGCGGTGTGCCTTCTTCTCCATGCTGCAGCATTTTGTTTCACTCCTTGAAGTCTAACAAAGAAAAGTCTTTAGAAAATCTGGGACGTCATGGAAATATTCCAAGGAGCCAATCATGTTCTGATATTTCAGTTTATTGTCTCATAAGGAGCCAACACTGTCATTCTCTATGATTACTAGATCGAACATTAGGTTTTTTTTTTGCATTTCACTGCGTGGTGGTTTCAGCTGTGTTGGATTTTGGACTTCATCGTGTAGTGTTGTGTCATGTAGGGCATATAATATCTGAGTTTTATTGCTAATACCATATTATATATTAAAAACACATCAGTGAGTCAATCGCACATTCACTATCAAGGTGCATTAAATAGTCATGAGCAGTAACATTTGTGAAAAACTACAGCTGTTTTAGGGAATTGTTTACTAGTTTGACTCTGAGCTGAGAGCCACAGACAAAGTAGGGAGGTTGGAAAGATAGAAAGTTGAGAGATAGACAAAGGGATGCTAGAAAAGAAGCGATTCAAATTATGTGCTGTCCAACCACGTTGAACATCAGGAGAGTTCACGACTGATCTGAAAGGAGCCAGACAGAGGGAAGAGATACACTGTAGTTTAGATATGGGAGTAACAGCACACATTTTCATGATAAGCTCATACAAGAGGCCAAGATCAAGTTCAAACCCTGGTTCCTCTTCACACCTCTGCACAACTGGCCAATCACCGCGAGAGGTGGACGTGAGTGATGGATGGTCGATTTCAGAAAGTTCCAGAAATGGCCAGACACATCCCACCTCATCTGACGTCTGAACGGTGTGAAGGGATTTCTGAAGACATTTCACCGTCTGACAAGCAGTTCTGAAGGAGTTTATTGGCCTGTAACACATTGTTGGCACCTCTTCATGCCATTTAATGGCAATAACAAAAACACTGTATACTATGATTCCAGCTTTATCAAAAAAAAAAGCCAAAGATTTAATTTGCTGCATGAGTTCTGAATACAAGCAGGCCCAAGAACTTTGCAAAATAACCTAAAAGTGACAAAGTTTGGACTTAAATCAGGATTCATCTCATCAAACAATAAAATAATTTGATGGCATAGTTGTAATGTGTGGAGTATTCTGTAATTTCATCATATGTTACCGTCGGTCTGTAGCTGTATTGTCATTGTGAAAATCATTTGGTTGTATTAGCTTTGAAAGACTGTGACGCATGACTTTGTGCTGCCCCATCATGTGTTGTGTAGCCTTGTTGTGTTGCCTTGTGCTGAGTTGTCCTCTGTCATGCGATGTTGTGTTGTGCCTCCTCGTCATGTCCTGTTGTGTCAGATTGGGTTGTACTTTGTCACGTTGCATTACGCTCCAGCATGTCGTGTTCTCTCCTCTCAGTCTATATCAGTGATGTATTAGGACAGAGTGTTACCTCCCCTTACCGTTGGGGATATATTTGCATTGGAGCGTCTGAAAGCAGCTGGAGTGAACCAGCTCAGTAAAGGCACCTGAGTGCAGAGCGCTTACTCTTTAATTGCTTCATTATCGTCTGTGCTAATCCCTCTCCAATTTCGACACTCTCATTTTCCACACTAATTTGTCCCGGTCCCTCTCCGGTTCTCTCCTCTCACAGTCCGCAGCGCTATGGCACCTATTTGCTTTCCAAGGCAATGATAACAATTAATGCAGCAGTTGGCGGCGCTTGTTTCATATAAACCTGTTTTAGCCGACTAAACAAGGGGCTGCTGATAAACAGACTCCGGAGCCAAGGCGCAGAGCTTCACAGCACCATTTGTCTCTCTAATTATGCTTTAATTACAACTGTGTATGCTAATACACTAAACATTTGCATAGAACATTCACACAACTTTCTGCTTTCTCTTTAAGAGTGCTGCAGAAGGAGGGGAGATCAATAGCTCCAGTGTTTATTGAAAGAAGCCTACACTGTGTTAAATTACATATGGGAATTGTTTAGAATTAAGAACAATGCCACAGTGCTCTCCGACAAACAATTTATTTTATATTGTTAAGCAACAGCAAACTAAGTCTGAATGACTATAGAATTAGGTAGCGGTTCATTTCTTATCTGCAAAGCATTGTTAGATTTTACAATAATAAAAATTAATACTAATCCTCTTGACAAAGGTATGTTGATGTTTTCTCTAATTTACTTGACTGCATTAACTTCTGCAACAGCATGCTGCCATACCCCATCCTGAAACACACAGTATGTAATATCTGCTGCTCAGGCTCTCTCAGTCAAAACTATAACTGTTGATGACATCATGAAGTAGAATGGGATCATGGGAGTTGTTGTCTACATTGTTGAACAGCCTCCATTGGCAATGAAAACCTGTCTGATGTGACTCAGGCAGAAATGTTCAGGATGAGATAATGTATTCAAGTTTACATTTAGACACATTCTCCAACCTCCTTCCTCACTCTGACGTATCATCTGGTGTTTCCGGTGTTTCTGGTGTTACAGCAACCAGAGGGGTAAAGGCGATATGATGCCACTGACAGTAATGAAATGAAAAGCACCCTTTCCTTGAATGAAATGACAGATTTCTCAGGGTTAGTGAGAAACATTTAGGATCATCTAAGATCATAACTCAACAAAATATGCAGTATATCATGGGTTTAGTCATTTTTAGGCACTTTAATGTGGAAATGTTACACAGTATGTTTCAGCCGAAGGAATTGTCAGATCTTCGTTCTATAACTTTACATTTTGAAATTCCAATTCTTGACCTTGGAAACAGCCGTCAACAAAATATTCTCACCTTCGAGTCTGTTTAGTTGCTGCTCTGAAGCTTTTGATAATATTCAAGAAGTCTGCCCAGTTGTCGGGGAAATACAGATGTTCAGATTTACATTATTTTTCCAAGCACTTTAAGGATTTGATTAAACTATGAAACATCTCTGTTGGTGAGCGTCATGTGATATGATCAGAAACTTCACAATAGCTTCTAAATAGACATTAAGGTGGGATTGTTCCTTTCCTTTACTGTATTTTGTGGTTTGTACATTTTGTGCCCTTGGTTTCATGTATGCCTGTGCCTTTTATTCCCTTTTCTATTCTATATGCTATACATCTGGCTGCATTGCCCCACTCTTCGCTCCAGCGAGGCGTTCAGCTACACACCTAACTTAACTACATGTCATTGAGTCATTAACATACAGATGACCTGCAGTTATCCTGTGATCGGGGCCCTCAAATGCCACCAAATGCTAAGGAACCACCATTTACAGATAAGTAACCCAGCAAGCGCTGGTAAGTAATTCGTCACCGCGTCGTTTTAGCTAAAATCAAGGCATTTAATTGTCCATTAAGGGATAGGTCTGTGACAGTTAAGGTTAGTGGTCGAGGTGATGATGATAGTGGTGGTAGAGGGTTGTAAAATGAGGGCTTACACACATACATTCACTTACAGTGGTGGTAAATAGGACACATAGCCCTCTCATTTGTAATTGGGGTGATGATCCGTCTCTATAGGATGATCTCATAGCCACTGACTGACTCAGTTCACCCTCAACAACACAGTCACAGGACTGTTTCTGTCACTGTTTCTGGGAAGACAAGCACTGGACATATGTGACGGCCATGTAGCTCACAGCTTACAGGAAGCAAGTGATGATTTCATTTTTATCCAAAGTTCTTAAAATAAAAAAAAAAGATTCCATTATTTGATATTAATCAAACCATTCAAAACTATAATGATTTCCTTAACATGAAACCGAGAGTAATTCATACTTAGTCATATTTAATAGCTATTCTGGTGTTTCCAATCATTTTCACACAATCTTGTTTACCAGGTGGTGTTTTCCCATTTGCCATGGAAATGTAAATTACAGGCTTTTCATCCATGTTGGTTTAAAAGCTGAGATTCAAAGGCCATTCATGACCTTGATAACAGAAGTTGATAAAATTATGTGGGGAAATTGTTAGACTGAAATATACCCATTCACTGAAAAGCTGCTGTTCAGATTACATTTTTATTATATAACACTTCGTAGAGATATTAGATCATGCATGTGATTACAGTACATAGCACATATGACCATAATTTCTAACTGCACAACATCACAATGAAACAACTGTCAAAATACCATGAACATCTGCACTCATGCGTCACATTTCACAAATAATTAACTGTCCGGTTGAATGTATCTCTGTACTGTCACATTAACTGCGACCTGTATAGCTCATTAGCATTGCGCCTGATGCACTCTAAAGGTGCTTTCAGACAGGGAATGGCTTGCTCACTGAAAGCACCATAGCTACCATAAACAAGGACAGCTACCAGAAAAAAAAATCCCTCCTCAAAATACATTTTTGCTACACATTCTGTCTCCTGTGCTGTTACATTTCTTGACAGTTCCTCACACAAAAATCACACACAAAACCCAGTGGGACACTGTGTGTGACAGCTAGATCAATATATATTTGGTGAGCTAACCCCTCTGTCTGTCCAAGCAGGAAATCTAACATCTATGAAGTATTTCATCTGGATCGAGCCGTCACCTCTGACCCTGAGTGCAGCTGAGGCCTCTCCTCTCCACAGGACACGGAGCTCCACGGCGGTAAACACTGGCTGGAAGTTGTTGCACACTTGTCACAATGTTGGTGTCAAGTCATGCCTAACTCTTTCTCTCTCTCTCTGGGTCTTTTGTGCTGTCAGAAACATATTGTAATCTGTGTGACTTGCTGGCTCAAGAAGATTAAGGCCCAAACTTTTGGCCATTTTTGGCTGTTTTCTGCAGATTTAAGCATAAATTGTAAGTTGCACTGCAGCAGACTGGCAGTTTAATCAAGATAATTTGGCCCAATATACAGAATGGATGTGTCAGTTTTGTAGCCTGAACTCTATGAGATTTGTAGTAATGGCTATCTGAAGAAGTGGAAACTAAAGTTAACTGCAGTGATGCTATTTTTTTTTTTATTTTTATATTATTATTATTATTATTATTATTATTATTATTATTATTATTATTATTATTATTATTATTTGGGCTCTATCTACAGATGTGAGTGAAGTTTTCGGTGTCAGAAAATGTTTTTTTTTTTTAGGTAATCAGGAACAATATCCCACCTCAACCTTAACTCAACTGTTTTAACTGCCAAACCTTGATCTAAGAGGTTAAGCACAATGAAAAGTTGTTCAGCTGGCTGTTCAAACACACAGTAAAACTCAGGGGAGATATAATCAATCACCCCCTCATCCTGAATTATTCCTGCAGGGCGTGGAGCAGAGGCAGTACAGCAAACATTTAAACGGGTCTTCTACTTTGGCTTCATCTCTTGGTTCTGTCATCAAAATTGAGATCGCAACTCTGAGGAGGACAAGACAGAATCAACAGTGAAAACAGAACAAATAATATTTCCCTCGCACATCATCTATCTGACAGAAGGCAGCAAAAGGAAAGGAGAAAAGGGAGAGAAAACAGGAAAAATCTTAGCCTGCCCGCCAATCTTTCACTCGCTCTGCGCTCATCCATCCTCAGTACACCTCTTAATTTGGTCCTGCCACAGACTGGGCAACAGAGACCTTCAGCCATTGGAAACAAATGATCTGGCCAGGGAGGGGCAACAACTCATGGCCTGCGGTGCAACAATACTCAGCTGCTGGGATTTACTTTGTGTTACAGGAGTGGGTATGAAACATTTGGGCATTCTTGCTTTCATAAGAATATATCCTGAGCTCCAAGACAGGTTTTCTGGGTAATTGTGTACTCTGACAAAATACAAATCCTAACAAATAAGTGTTCATTAAGCCATTAGTTATTATTTACACAGTGTAGGCCAGCCTTATGTGTGAGCTTTAGAAAGGAATGACTGTTCATCAAACCCTGCCCTCCTCAGTTAGGCTACTGTCATGCTGCCAACCTGTCCACTCTCACACAGCACATACATATATAGATTACAGTGACAACGGCAGCACATTTACAGATCAAACTTCTTCAAAATTTCTGAAACAAATGGCTGATTTCAGACAGAGGGAGACAAAAGCAGCTTCTCATTTCTAGTTGATTTTGCAGACTGAAATGACAGCTGTCGCTATATGATTGTATTATGTGCAGACATTGTTAGCTCCAATTGCTGGTTGAGAACACCACTCTGACTGATGTTTTGATTTTTCCAGCTGGCTTGTTTTAAAACGAGAATCTTTATAAAGTGGTCTCATGAAGGCTACTTGATGGTGGCAGCCATGATGTTGTGCTTTACAACCGAGGCTAAAGCTGCATGTCCCGGGCATAAAGTCACCATCTTTACTAGTTTTATCGCAGTCTACAGCTAGCCAGTCCTAAGGTTAAAAGGCTTTGAGAATGAGGGGTTGCTGGAGTGTAAACTTCCCCAAGAGCAGGACAACAAGAGCTAATGTTAGCTTACGCTGATAGCATGATCCAGCACTGGTTTCCAAACAGACAAGAAACACTACACAGGGTACATGCTAATATAACCTATAACCCCACTAAATGAATTTCACCACGAAATGTCAGCCAGACATGCTAACATTGCATTTCAAACCAAAGAATCCAAAGCAAACAGGCCTGCAGTAGCTATTTGCAGATGCTAAACTAAGATTGGATAATCACTACTTGGGAGAGGGGTCAGTCAGTTGGCAGCGTTTCATTGCTAATAACTTCAAATGTCCAATAACTCCAGGAGGGTTAAGTTTAATCCTTCTGTGTCTTGGTAACAGATTCAAATTCAGGTGAGACTTTTGACACAACAGGTGAGTGCGGCATAAAACATGTTTGACTGATTACCAAGACTGTCAGTTACACTTCAGTTAAATCATTTCTGATGAATAATAAGAGACTGATTGTGGTAAACCCCACATATTTTGGCTGATGACACAGATGACAAGAAGAAGATGCTTCAGTCAAGTCTCGCTTAATTTACAGTCGGTTCTGTGTATCTTCATGAGGTGCAGGGTGGCCACATGATGACACTTGAGACTCGATGTCAACCTAATTTTACTGTGAAACCAGAAGCCTCGTGTCATCCTCATGTGACAGTTGAGTAACGGGCCTAGAATACACTGGAGATGATACCACAAACACACAGACACACGCTGGAAAAAAGCCAAATCAAAGCACACGATTTGCATGGTGTAAACTAAAAGGACAAGTTTGACGGTTTCACACAAGGTGCTGAAGAACGGTGGCTAAAGTGTGGAAGCCAACTCACACATGGTGAGAGACATTTCTCCCGGGATTCCAGTAGCATAGACAATGACATACACCAGACAGACACATACACAAGGTGAACTTTGTGACTCTGAGGGATCGTGGGACAGATGCCAACTGAGTGGACCATGACAGTGCAACCAGTGTGAAGACATATGAGTCCCCAGTGGAGTTCTCCTTTAAGTGGACAGGAGATTAGTGTTGACATAAGGTGGCAGATAACTACTGATTCCTCAGCCCCGAATTTATTCAAACCTATGGCATGAAGTATGACGAGATGATCTGCGAAGGAGGTTGACGTTTGTTCTTTTCACTTGAAGAATTGAAGAGTTTGTCGGCTGGTCCTCCACTTTGGTCCAGACAGAAATATCTCAACTCTTGGGTGGACTGCCATGAATTTGTAGAGACATTCATGTTCCTCAAGGAAGTTATTTTAATTCCCAGCAGCCTTGATCAGCTGTGCTTTGTGTTTAGTGGTAAAATTTAGCATGCTAACACACTAAACAAAGAGGGTGAATATGGCAAAAATTCTACCTACAGAACAAGAGCATGTTAGCATTGTCTCTGTTAGCATGGCTGACTCTTGTTTTCACATAAAGCTCCTTGTTCTCTTTACTTCTCATCCTTTTACTATTTACATTTTGGAGTCAAGAAGTTGTTTAAAAACTGCACTTTTACATCAATCCACATAGTACATTTTTCACTCAATGACAGGTCCCTTTCCTTTCAACTAAATTTAAATTGCAACTAAACTTAAGATGAGTCTGTTTTGGTCAAAGATGTGCTGTAAATACATCACACAGAAATAAAACTGTCCTCTGAGACCTCAGTGTTTTTGCAGCCTTTAAAACCTCTTCTTGGATTCCTTTAATTTTAGCCTCAGCCAGTGTAATGACATTTACTTTACTGCTTGGCCAGTAATAGACAAGTTGAGTCTTGAATTTAATGCATTATTGTAAAATGCCAATGACCTGAAAATACAACTGGCTGCCCATCATGTGAGAGGACTGTGGTCAGCCAGAGCTGCTCACCTCTCAGAAGTTATGTTGCTGCAGCAAAGATAATTAGATTGTATTAGAGTTGTGTTTGGACAGCATATAGAGCAATTCCTGTCAGATGACTTTGGTTTCAGACAAATACAATTTAAGGTAACTGGAAGTGTCTTTGAAATAAATCAAATGTTTACAGAGCCATTAATATGCTAAATTGAGAGGAATTTCGGACAATAACCGAGGGTCATGGACGTTTATGTGCACTGGATGCATGTGAAGTGGCCCAGTGTTGTTTGATGTAGGTCAGTACTAAGTTACAGATGTGACGGACATTTTCAGTGGACTAGATGAATGAATAGCTTTCAGCTCTCACTTTAACCTTTTGAACTTGCAGGACTGACACATTGTAAAGTGTGCTGCTCCTTAAACATTCAGTCTCCTTTAATGATGATTGTGCACTGGGAGATTTGTGTAACTGATTAACTGAACACTAATTTTGCCGCGAACACATTTTCAAGGAGTGAACTACAGAAAGTTCAGTGCACTGCAACAACAGAAAATACACATGGAAATAGATTATAAAACACAATCTTAGGTAGAAAACATCTTCACCAGTTTGAAAATGTATACTATACACAGCATAACAGAATGCATTGCAAATATTGGAAAGACATCCAAGTAGAGAAAGCACAAGCAAATACAGCATCTAACAGAAAGGCTAGTTACTTGCACACTACACAGTATCTGGACTGATACTGAACTAAAGTTCCCAAACTTTTAGCCATTAGCAACATGATGAGGTTAGCACAAGCTGATTGGTGTGCTAGCTATTCAGATCCCCATTAGCTTCCACAAAGTGGTAGCTAATCTGTCTTGGGTCGGAACAAAATAAGAATAAAAGGACAACTATGGTGAGTACAACTGAAGCGCTGGAGCTGGAAAACCTGGTTGCATCCTTTAAATTGTTTTTTTGGGAACAATTCAGATTACTGGTCAGCTGCAACAGCAATAGAGAGTGTTGTGGACAAGATAAGGGTGGTGTGCCAGCATTGCTCCACTGTTGTAGGGTGTGTGAATGGAAGAAGACTCAAAAACACATTCGACAGCATCATCCAAATGAAATTAAATGAATCTTTGCAGTTGCATTTTTTTTCCACCACTGTACTGAACTTGCTCAAAACAATGTATTCTGTGCACATTTATACTCACATATACATCCATGCATGTGTGTTTATGAATCTTCATACTCATTTTCTAACACCATTGATGGGTTGTCAACTTCGGTGTGCTTGTCTGTTTGGTTGTGTTGTAAGTATTTGCAGCACATGGGTTGTCAAATTGACATTTCGTTGCTTAAGCTGCTTGTGTTTTGTCTATTTGCATGTGTTTTCTTAAATTACAGTGCATTGAGCTCTCTCAGCCACCATACAATATGTGCACACAAAACCGTAAAACATTATTCATCTCATATCAAGAGACAACAGATGATGTATTTTGATGTCATCCCAGGTTTGACGGTGTTTCCTTTCAAAGTTTTCTATTTGTCTTTCAAATATACTAGCAATTACAGTGAAGGCAAGTAGCACAAGATAGATCATTAATATGGTTATGAATTCATATGTCTACATGCTGTGCTGGTGCTTAGATGAAGTTACAGATATGGAATAAAAAATGTATTCATAGGTGAAATGAACAAGCAATGGATGAGCTTATGTTCTATTCCAATGCAGAGTTGAAGAATTATCCACAGGACCACTAGCTGGCTTGAATCTGATTTTTTCTTTCTCTTTATTATTCATTGTTAATTGTTTGCTGTGGATAGAGAGCTCTCTTAGTTTCCCTCTCTTTCTATTCAGTTGACATTCCTGATGGGGAAAATCCAGAATTCCTAATGAAGTGCAAAACATTACATATGCAGGGAGAAATTTTGGATAGCTCGCAGCTACTGTCTCGCAATGTTCCCGCTGCATGAATCTCCACCAACAACTCCAGTGCCAAAAGAGCACGAAGTAGAAATGACATAGGCTGCAAATCTGAAATGTATGTAACTTCCTCAATATTATCCTTGACTGGCTTGCTTTGTTTCAAATGTGTGTCCAAACCATGTACACAGATGAATGACCCAGCAAAGGAATTCCTGCTGCAGCTCAATGAAATGGCCTATGCAGGGCAAATTTAATATGTGGCTTTGCCCAGACAATACAGGGGTTTGAGCAGATCTGCTATGCCCTGGAGCTGGATGATGAAGAAGAGCAACACAGAGGAGAAAGGGGCCTTTGTGAGCCTCCAAAAGTTTGAGGGCCCCTCGCAGGATGCAGCAAAACCTGACCCAGGAAGACAAGTCCCTGAGGGGAAATAAGACCAGTAATCATTGCAAGTACAACAAATAGCCAATAATTAAGCAACAGAAGTTGTGCAAATTTCCATCACTGATACAGTGCTGTAATTCCACTCCAAATTACAAAGATGATGTAAAATCTTGCTGCTGCATGGTAAGAGAGGAGGGGAGTAGGATGTGGTGGCTCTTTGTGTCTGGCTAATGCCAGTTCTCAACCAGAGAGATGTATGAGATAAGGTGCAGTACATACATATTTGAGACTTTAAATGCTATATGTATGCTCATGCATGTCATCATTATTATTTCATGCCTGTGATATAATTTACAATTGGAGATAAAAATGAAGGTCATTCATCATTTCTGCTGTTGCAGCAGAATAACGTCAAAGACACTGCTGAAGAGGGATCTCCCTGAGTGAAACAATGCAAACATCTGTGTTGGAGAAGCACAAATCATTTCCTTTTGAGCACGTAAAAGTCTTACTGTGCCACAAATTACACAGAAAGGTCACTTTGCAACACAACAACATGATGTGACAAACACAAAATGCTGCTGTGGTTAAGGTTTGTGCAGGAACCGTAATTGCAGAATCACCTGTCAACGCAGCGCCCTGGTGGCCTGTTACCCAGAATGCATCACCAAAGCAACAGTGCTCAGCCCTAATGCCGGCACAGTCGATTCTCTGGCAGATTGCATTTTAGCACATTAGGTTCTTTTGTAAACATTTGATAACATTCAAAGAAGGTGTAAGGCCGCTCCAAATGACATTAGCTGCGCTAACGCGAGTCATCTGACAGGAATACCTCTAATTTCTAGTATAGATTGTTTTCATGCAGAATTCTTACATGATAATTGAATTTGCTGTTCTGAGCTGCTTTCTCAAGTCCAGTCACATGGCCCCATTAGTCGTTTAGCTTCCTCTTTGGTTCTTGAGTTGTGACATTAGGCCAAGAAGAAGCCAGCCAAATAGCTATTAACTGCAGCACTTTGATGATTTTGAAACATGTTTAAATGATGCCACTCGCTTGATTCTCCATGAGTTCCTTTCATGAAGCAGAAGCCCTGGCTGGAAAAAAAGGCAGAAACCAGATGGTTTTGTTGAGAGCAAAATTAAAAAATTTAGTTAAAAGATTATCCTGCGGCTTATTTGATTTGACTGTGAACATACAGATGTGGTGCTCATTTAATAGTTTCAGTGACCTTTTTTGTCTTAAGGGCAATTTTATAGCGTTATTACACAACTAATCACAAAAGTGTTCCAGTAAGATATTTTAATGAGTGGACAACAGTTTGCATTAATGTATGCAACACAACGTGAAGACCTATGAATGGTATATTTTGGTAACGATACTCACTGACAAAGGAGAATCCTGTCAAGGACTGCATCTATCCACCACCCACCCCAGACCCCTAAAAAAGTCTGAAACGTGACTGAATAATAGAAGAATGGTATTCTCGCTAGTTTGGAGGTGACACACAGTAGATGATGATCCCGTTGGACAGGCTGTCTGTTAGAGCTGAGAAGGAACTAATTTTTAAAGACCTTTGAAACAGTGAATGGAAAAAATGTGACAAAGTTTGATCAAAGGATTATCAACGCTGTTTTTATTACAGCCTTTTTATGCCTTCAGAATTATATGGTCTAAGTTCTGATGATGATAGCCCTGTGATGGAAACACTAACTTTTTTGTCACATTTTTCACATGGAGTCAATGAATTATTTGCATCTAAAGAGCCTCTTTTTCAATGGGACAATAGAACTAAATGTTGCTCTTCCCGAGCTCACTTTCAAAATCTACTTCAAAATCTACTAATCTACGCTCGGTTAGTGAACACACACCCAAGCCTGCCAAACATCGGTATCACTCATTTATATTCATATCCTACCACGCTGATATTTGATCAGTTTATCAGAAAAAGCTTCATCCATGTACAGATCAAAAACACATCAACAAAGCCCATTTAAACTTCTCTTCTGCTTTCATTTCCAAAAAAACAGGTCATGAGACACACACACACACACACACACACACACACACACACACACACACACACACACAAACATGCCTTGGACTATAAGGGGAAATCAGTCTACGGTTGCCAGTTACCAGATGTTAACACCTTTAACAGGAAATCTGTGCTAAATGAACTACCCCCTGCAGCACTGCATGTCTCTGAATATGAGTGCAGTCTGCCAATGTTGAGTTGACCAAGTGACCAGCAGAGTGATATTCAATGTGAGCCGCTGCCAGGTTGTCATTACACTTCCCCTTCCAGCAGAGAAAAGCAGTCACACATGCCACCATCTGTTTCCAGAATGCCTCCGCCAGCTCACCACCAAGTCCTTTTCACTTTATTTTGTCATCCTAATTGAGGGATTTTAGTGTGTGAATGCAAAATTTAATCCCATTTGCCATCTTTTGAGCAATATCTTGTGTACCAAGCAAAATACTAATGTAATGAGGCGTAAGTGGACCAAGGTATCAGATGTTTACTTCCAAAAAGCTTGTCCTTTGCAGAAAGAAAATGGAGAATTGGCAGGCAACGACAAAACTAAGAAACATGCAAAGAAGCTAATATCAGATGCACATTTCACATTTGGTCTAATACATTCAGAGGTATAAAAAGGCCTCAGATCCCCATTTGAATTTGTCAAGGCACAACAGCTCACAGTTGTCCATGCAGAGGACTGATGGTACATTTTGACACTGATTCATTTACAAAGAACGGACGGATTTTATTTTAACATCCCATAACACTCTGAGCATTGTGGTCACTGTGAAACATATTCCAAACAACCGCCTCCATCACTTTTCATGCCAGCTCTGAGTCATCCTGCTTAGACATCCAAGCAACATGACCCCCCCCCCCATTTCCTCTGACAACAGTATCTGCTTATGATCTGCCTGGTGGACAAGCGCACAGTCCTCAAACAGTCACAGAGCGTGATTTGCAATGCAGCCTCAGTGTGTGGTGGCGGTGAAACCCCCCATTGTGCGGCGGTGTGTTGGACCGGGCCGGGTGTCCTCTCAGTCAAATCAAAGGCGCTTCCTCTGGCACTGTGGCAGAGCCCACTGCCTCTGGAGCCACTCATTATTACATGCGAGGGGGGACTTGTGATCTTTTTAATTATTCTGCACTTCATTTCTATCCCACCATTCAAAACGCAACATGAGAATTGATTGCCTCAAAGATCCATCTTTATAATCTCCCCCAGGCCCATAAATTATCCAACTTTGGGGCAGGGTGGACGAGCCGTGCAGACACAAGCAGATCCCTTTCACAGCAGAACAGAGCCACATCCCTGCAGTGTGTTGGGGGAGCAAAACTGAATGGGGCTGCTCTTTTGCTCGCTGAAAACGGGAGGGAAAAAAAGTACACTTGTTATCTTGTGAACCCTCAAACATGTAAGATAGGAATCTCTTGAATGTCAGCGACAGAAATGGAATTAACAAGAGATCTTTTTATTGTCACAGAAGGTCATTAGGCTGCCAATCGGGGTAATTATGGAAATGATCTCCCCAGCTCTTTGGAATGTTTTCCTGCTTCCATAAGGACTCGAAAGTGTTCAATCAGCCTCTCTCGTGGGAAAGTTCAGCCATAACTGCAAGTGTACCAGCAAAATCAAATTAAGCAAAGAGATTTCATTAGTATTTATAGCCCCGAGGCATTTGTAAAAGTATGGAGCAGCAGAGTAATGTGGGACTGTGGAGGGGTGAATTATTGCTTAATGACAAAGGCCATACCTAGAAGACACATGGATAATGAATAGGAGGCATTGATTGCATCTTTAAAGAGGATTCTTGAGGGAATGTAAAATATTGATGCTTGTGTGGCTGACTTTGGACTCCCAGTGTGGGTGTGAGGGTGGTAACTTTGTTTGGGTGTTAACTCTATTATCCAGACATGTTTAATCTTGTAAAAGTAAACCCTGTAATATGAGCAAAAATGCTTCAATTATACACACTAAAAATCACTGGGTTTTAGCCCTGTGTCATTTTTTGATATTATTGTGTGTATTAAGTGCAGTGATGGACAGTAACTATTTACTCAATCACTGTACTTAAGTATTTTCATCTCATGCTACTTTATACTTCAACTCTGTTACAGTTCACAGAGAAATATTGTACATTTTACTTCACCGCTATAATTACTGTCATAGATTTTACATGCAAAACATGAAGAGTTTCTAAAATGTAATTCATTGTTATAGATAATTGTCCAACAGTATATACAAACAGAGCCGAAATGATTACTAGAATAATTGATTGGTTGATCATCACAAAATTAATTTCTTGTGTAAGTCATTTTTTACACAAAAACAGTTCATGAAAATGAGGATCTGTTGCTTTTCCATGTCTTATATTATGATCAACTGAATAATTCTGAGGTTCGACTATTGCTCACACACACAATTAAAAAAAGCAGTGTGAAGGTGTCACCTTGGCTCTGGGTGATTGCGGTGACATTTGTCATTAGTTTTACAAACCAAAAAATAATCAAGAACACAACCAGCAGATTAATTCATAATGATAATTGTCCTAAATTGCAGCCCACTACATGAAATTGTTAAAATATATAAAAACACATTTCTATACATTCAATACAGCTTACACATTAATGAGTGATGTGATCTAATGAGATAACACTCACAGGGAACAATTATCCACATTGAGTACTTATACTTTTGGTACTTCCAGTACATTTTCCTGATCATATTTTGTTGAGTATTTTTATACTTGCTACCATTACTTGGATCTGGATATTTCCTCTGTTATTCTGATGCAGTGTTAGTGTGGTCAGTGTAGAAAAGATGTTCATGTTTTACCAGTTAAGTTTTTTGTTCGTTCTACAAAATGATGTACAAATTATACTTTTGACAGTCACTAACAAATATTGCCATTTGAGTTTAAAACGAGCTTGCAGATACATGTATATCACATTTTAGTTTGGGTAAATAACCCAACAGTAACAATTAAAAGATAGCATTAACACAGGGTCAGGGCAAAGTTAACAGAGTATTGCACTGGGGCTGTATTGAGCAATACTGGGTCCAGTTAGACTCATCATGAAGAGTAAAGATCTACTGATGTGTAGTTTAAAATCTTTCTTCAAAATTAATTAATCAAAACGTGTTATTTAGTAAACAGCTGTGTACCAGGAGAGAACAAATGTACATATTTATATTTCCCTTTGTGTAATAAATCACTCCATTGTCTGCCGGAGAGATTCAGGCCAAAATGAAATGAAGTCAGATCGTCATGTGCAGTAAATTGTAACACCTGATTTGAATCATTGGGTCTATTCAGTCCACTTAACCTCAGAGTAATTGACAATTTAAAGGTGCAGTCCTTAATTTCACAAGACAGCACAACGACTTTGACTGGGATGTGGGATGTGCGCTTCCCCGCTAACATAACAGACAAGCACACTTTTTTATAGAGCAAATACGGGATGAAGTAGAATCTGTGCATTAGAGGAGAAACATTATGGCTTTAAGATGAATTTAATTTGCCTTTAGGTGAAAACACTGGGCCTTAATGAGAATAAAGCATATCATAGACTTAAAGCGGAGTCACTTTGAACACCACCAGACACTTTTTAACATAAACATTTAAGTCAATCACAAACTCAAATAATCATTCCCCTCTAAGTCTAAAGCTTTTTTCCCTCCTCTTCCTCTTCATCATCCTGTTCCTCTTCTACAATTCCTATAATTGGGTTCGAGAAGAGGTAAAGTGTCTTTGTGAAGAACTTGACAGATTATGTGAAGGAATATTATTATGGGCAGGGCAGGCGGGACGTGGGAGGTAATTTAGTGTGATGTTACATATATGTATGCATCAGTAGGCAAGAGGATATTGAGTTCAGGGGTCGCGCTGAATGAGAGTGTCCTTTTGCTGCGGATTGTAAGAAAAGCTCCCTCACGTGCAAATATTAAGATTAGCGCGTGGGGGTTGGACACGTTTTTTGGGCGGAACAACGTTGAATTTGGGATTTTCTTTCATTGAATTTGTTATCTTGTAAATACATTCCGTTTTTTTTCTGCTGGACAGAGCATTTGTTCATTAATGTCCTAATTTTCCATCAAAAAATCAATGCAATGACTGATTTACAATTTATTAATTATTTGCCTGTCATGTTTTTGTAGGAATGGCCTGTCGATGTGCACAATATTTCGCTCCCAAATATGATTTGGACCAACATATCTGCTCTGGCGACTTTTGTTTATTATTATTTTTACATTAAACTCCACTTCCGACCAGCAGTTCATACTCTTGGCTGCATTAGCACTTTGTTTACTGTCGTTTTATGCAGACAGATATTTGGTGTAACGCCATGCTGCATGTGTTTTGACACTGCGTTAAATGCTCTTCCATAGGAGCAGTTTGCGCTGTTTTCAACCTGAATCACCGCTCTCACACAACACGACGTAGTGATGCGCAACTTTTCAGCCTCGATCTGAATGACAAAAAGCTTACAAACTGGGTGACATTGCACGTACTTAACAAGTACACATTGGCATGGTAATCCGGCTGCATTTGGCTGGAGGTGTCACTTTCCCACCAGCACTCGGGAGTTCCAGGCGGCCTCCCCGGGGGCTTCCCACCGACGGATGGCCGGAGGAGAGGAGCGACGGCCGCGCAGAGGCGCTGCGTGGAGACGCTTGAGTCTGTTTTCAGAAGTCTGCAGAACAGGACACATAACAGCATTTTAATACAAATGTAAATAATTAAATGAGGAATGAGGGAATGTCGTTTTCCAATTGTCCTCCAAACGATTCCTTTTTTTTTTTTTTTTTTTTTTTTACCTCAAATGAGATGAAAATGAATCCTATGAGTGAATTTAGCTGGAAAATAGCAGCCTCATAATCAAAGATGACAGTGAAAGAGAGGTTTGGAGACCTTAACACCCACGTATGATTTGCTGACGGGTCAGTACTACATGAGCACAATGTTCATTTCGCTTATTGGAGCGATGGAGGGTGATTTCTGACAACACGTTTATCTCGTTTAAGGTTTAAGTGATTCACAAAACAGGATTTTAATCTGACATTTATTGTGACAGGATAAGTCTAAGTCAATTGTCGGAAAAATGTTTCATTGTTTTCACATTGTATTTTTTTGCTTTCACTGTCTATATTAGATTTTATGTTAGTCTATTTTACACTTATTCTGCTACTGAGAGAAAATATATATGAATATAATGCAATAATATACATTTTTTTCCACTGGCTTCAGCTGCACTATTTGAGGAAATACCAAACCAGAAGATGAGTCAATTGGTGATCATCACCAGTACAAAATCAAATGGGAAAAAAGCGTTTTTTTTTCCTTATAAACGCGCTATTATCATATCCCCTTAATAATGTGAACCATGAATTCAAAGCCCATCATAATGGATGCAATCTCAGTCCAAAACGAAACGAGAAGCTGGAGTGAGTTAACACACAAGGCGAGTCCTTCTACATCACCTGCTGTACCTGTGCAGCCTGGCCTGCTGCATGCTGTCTTTACACTGACGCGTCAAATAGATGGGACGTCCAGCATTTACACAAACAACACACACACACACACACACACACACACACACACACACACACACACAGAGAGAGAGAGAGAGAGAGAGAGAGAGAGAGACGTGCATCAGGCTCTTCTGTTTTGGGGCCTTTGTGCTTTGTTGTGCAGGACAGATGTGGCTCCGGCTCATCCTGCAGCAGGGAGCTTTAAATATGGGCTCCATCATATTGTTTGACAGAAACTCGCAGGTTGATAGAGTGGATTCTTTGAGGAGGGCTGAAAATGGTGATTTCCAAAAAAAAAAAGGAAGAGAGAGAAGAGAGAGAGAACCTCCAGCTCACATGCCTTCCCTGTAGGGCTCTGCAGAATTCATACTGTAGACCAGGAAAAATCCAATCAGAGAATAAAACATTTCCATCATTTATTATTTCTGTGCAACATAAGTGTTGTGTGGCGCATAGCTTTGCGGCTGTGATGACACCCACCCCCCATCTCCCCTTTTTTCCTTTTTTTGAGAACATCTTGTTTTTATTAAATCTGACAAGCTGAAGATTTGGCTACTGGTGTAAAATAATTAACATAATGGTCGTAATTACAGGCGCGCTAACAATGCCATTAATTTATCATATCGTTTTACTAGCTGCTGCCCCCAACTGCTCACTCACCTAATTAATGAAATGAGTTGCCTTTCAAGAGTCTGGCCTCACAAACAGCTGACTTCGATGGAAGGCTGGGAGTCAAGATTCGGATTGTTTTTGGGTTTCCATTTGTCCTGGAATAATATGTTCGTGTTTTGAGCACTTCTAACATCTGGAGATGTGACGTAAACTCACGTATTCTCATATTTGTGTAACAGCTGGTCGATATTTTAAGAACTAATTCATAATTAACGCAGATGTAACATTTTCTGCTGAAATTACACTAAAAATCTTCCAAAAGGGCCGCGAGAGATATTCCAAATTAGATACACAGGATTATTCCATTTGCTTCACAATGACACGTTAAATATGTTTTTAAGAAATCAAAAGATCAAAAGGGGGAGAGAGTGACAATTGATTTAGGGAGTGGACGTCAAAATCCATCCAATCCTGACAAAAAAATAAAAAAATAAAAAATCCGCATCCACCTGTCCCATATAATCCTCCACACGTATCCCCCTGAAAGCCCTTGACATTTAGCTCGCACACATACAAAACGCAATAAAAACGTCTTAAAATCTTCACGTCGGCTCCATATCCGTTATTTTCCACATGTATGAAAAATGACCTTCAGGGGGGCTGATGAATGCGCAACCTTCACAACTTTTCAGTTCGATTTTCTTTGAAATTAGAATTATGATATGGAAATAAAGCAAAAAAAAAAAAAAAAAAAGCAGGAAATTGACTGCAGTGGCGTCAGATAATGTCACACAAAAGAAAAAACATCGAAAAACGTGAAATCACCGCCACATTTCCACCTTAAATAACATGAAATAACAGTATTTAGCGTCTCTCCTCCAGATTCATTCATTTCAACACAACATCTCCTCTCTGCTTTAGTGCTCTTGAGCAAACATGAACCTCCTGCTGCAGGTGATCCTGACCTCTGACCCCAGCCGGGCGCAGGAGCGCACGGGCAAAGAGAAAATAGTCCCCTCTCTCTCAGGAATCACATTATTATGATCACAATTATTTGTCCGGTGACCTTGCTGGTAGTTTGCAGTGATCACACGCGGTGACTGTTTCCTCTCCATCACCTGTGCTGCTGCTCCGCTGTACCTCCTGTCTGCCCCCACCCCTAATGGTTTCATGCGGGAGCGAGTTGGCTTATTATACTAAAAGGTTTTGTCGCGCTAAGCCGTGCATGTGTGCTTAAAACGTACATTTCATTAACAAACTGCGGAGGTATAAAAGCGGATTTATGAGGCTTCAAAAGATCACAGGAAGGACGGGTCTGAAACCCCCTCTCGGTGCTGTTTCAGTCAGGTTATATCAGCAGTTACGCCGCCTTTCACACAACACTGCGACTCTGGGATTTTTTTTTTAAAGGGAGGCTGGCTGCACCTGTCTCTCTCTCTCTCTCTCTCTCTCTCTCTCTCTCTCTCTCTCTCTCTCTCTCACACACACACACACACACACACACACACACACACAGAGAGAGAGAGAGAGAGAGAGAGAGAGAGAGAGAGGCTGGTTAAGACAGTGGTCTATGACCTTCTGATTCCGTTGAAAAAATCGCTCAAAATAAGAAAAATGGCAAATACAAACCAACCGAGTGTGGTTCGTGAAGCTCTTTTATTTGGCTGCTATAAAACATTTTTATGCGCCAAAATGAGGTTTTGGCTACATAACAAACTGTTCTGTTGAGAGCGCAGTCATTTATTATCAAAAAGGTCACTGAGAGACTTCAATGGACTTCTGTCGCTTTGAAGAAATGCACGAAATGTGTCAAATCAGCAATGGAATGAGACAAAGAAAGAAAGAGGAACAAGGTCTTTGATCGGGTACGTTTTCGATTTGAGCAAAGCCTCCCCAAACAAACAACCTTGAAGAAAAGTTCATTTTTGTGATTTATTGCCGGAGAACTTAAATACAGTCTGCGGATAAGCAGGTATACGCACTCCGGTTTCATCTGCTAAGTAGTCCTTATTGACGGAGCTGCAGATCACACAGGTCACAGAGAGATTAACACGAGGCGAGTGTAATCGGAAGCCACGTTTCCCTCCTTTGACCCATACGCGCGTTATTAATGATAGCGTTTGATTAATCCCGCTTCCATCCCGAGCGCAGAGGTGTCGGAGGAGGCGCACGAAGCGGCGCCTCTGCGCGCTGCTGAGGCCAATTAAAAGATCGAATTGACTCCAAAAACCGCGAGCAAAGTCAGCTGAAATAATAACGTTCATGAAAATGCTTTTTGTTCAGACATTTCCTGTTTCCTTCATGTGAGTTCAGTTATGAGAGGTAATTAGGCCTCTGCCATTAAAGGGTGACACGTGGTGTATGTTTAAATAGAACAGTAATATTAGCAACAACACAACAGCGCAGTAATAATTATAATACATCAATAGCAGCAATGTTAATGATAAGATGCTTCTAAATTAAAATTCTGGTCTCATATGGTGTTTTAATTATTATTTCTCTCGGCTTAAACTCCCTTTTTCTCAATTAAAACGCAGAAAAGAGGAGTTTAAGTCGAGAGAAATAATAGTTAATAACAACATGGTTTCATTTCTGATTTGTATATATATCTTAAATATAACATAACATTCAAATAAAGCTTTGTTACATAACTGGCCGGTGTTGATTATAGATATTTCCATTAACCTGTTAAAGGGCTTCCGATGAAATCAAATGAGGGCTTAAAGCGCTTGTGGCACATCAGAATAAATATGGCTGGCTGTTTTGTTAATTTAGCACACATGAAAACGTTAGCTGAAATAAGAACGCCCTGTTCCTGCGGTCCTCCCAAATGTTCTCACACCACGGAGGAAAGCCTCTGTGTGGGATCCGGCATCCTCTCCCTGAGCCCAGCCTACACCGCTCACCTTCATGCTTGTGAATAAATGCTCTCTTTGCATTCACCCGCTGCCCGCATTTCCTACTTTATTCAAATGTAAAATGCTGCAATGATCGGGGTCGTTAGCACCTCTTCAAACTCTTAGGGAAATTCTTTTTTCTCTCCATTCATAGTCGCTGGTGCCGCTGCCGCTCAATATCCTTCCCACCTTCGGCTAATCCTGCGGGAATAAATAGACTTCAATTCACGCTTTGCATTCGCATCTTAGATTTACACTGCGGGATGTGAACATGGAAATATCAAGGCATGCACTTCAGCACCAAATAAACAAAGTACAAATACTTCATTCTCCCGCAAAGTAGGCTTGACGCTGAGTAACATGCACGAAACCGGATGAAATTAACCTGTGGAAAGATGCACGCATGCACAGTTTCACAATTAAAAACACACACGAAGGAACTTAAAGGAGGACTCGGTGGACTTAGCTGTCGCCGTTTTCATTCTGCAGCTTTCAACAGAGTTTGCTTTAGCAAAGTTAAAGGTGCGGGTTGTTTTTACGCGTCGCGTTAATGCGCATCAGATCTTTCAATCACGCGGGCCAATTTTCTCCCCACCTCCCTCCCTCCTCCTCCTCCTCCTCCTCCCTCTGCCACCGTTAAATGGTCTATGACGGACGAACAGAGAAATCAGCGGAAAGCAGCATTGCTGATGTCCCATTGTTGACAAATCCATGAAACAACTCCAGTTTGCATGGTTTAACAGAGAGGAGAGGAGGGTGGAGGGAGGAGAGGAGCGCAGAGGAGAGGGGGCGTCTGTCGTCACCGAACCACGTGTCCTGCACTGATAGTATATCTTATACTGGGAAAAGTAATCTATCAGACAGTCCTTTTAAAAGCTCCGGCCTTTAAAAGCAGCATGTGTCACCTCTACTCGGTTCTCCAAATATCAGTCCTGTAGGAAATACACGCGCCGAGAAGGGACGCCGGAGCGCAAAAGTCGCAACATCTCCAAACAACTTCGAAGCTCGCCGCTTTCCGCAGGCCTGCTCACTTACCGAGTGGAGAGATATCTGGAGAAGTTTCTCTTTGGCTTGACTGGCTTGCTGCCGGTTCAACCGCAATCAGCTTTTTTTTTTGAGACATCCGATCACTTGACAGGTTCTAACAGAAGTCCAGCAGACCCGCCGTGTGTGCGCACTGACCGCGCTGGTCCCACCTACCCATCACACCCTGCTGCTCGGTTGTTTTTGGCTCCGGTAGACTTTTTAAACAACAAAAAAGTGTAAGTAAGCCGTGAGATGACCCTGTCTGGAGGCAGCGAAAGAGCCAGCGACATGTCCGGCCAAACTGTGCTCACAGCGGAGGACGTGGATATCGACGTGGTGGGCGAGGGAGACGAGGAGGGCATGGAGAGGGTGGACAGCGACTGCGACAGCCCGGGGGGAGGCATCCTGCACGACCTCCGCGGAGAAACGGGCGACGAGGAGCTGGAAGACGAGATCGAGGTGGAAAAGGAGGAGATCGGTTCCGGTGGCGGGAGTCCGTGCTGCGAGAGCTCCGGGGAGGGAGAGACAGGCACGGGAAAGGGAGAGGGTCAGGACCAGAGCGCAGCGGCGGGAGGCGGGCTCCAGAAGCCCAAAAGCAGCCTGGTAAAGCCGCCTTACTCCTACATCGCCCTCATCACCATGGCCATCCTCCAGAGCCCGCAGAAGAAGCTCACCCTCAGCGGGATCTGCGAGTTCATCAGCAACCGCTTCCCGTATTACCGGGAGAAGTTCCCGGCGTGGCAGAACTCCATCCGCCACAACTTGTCCCTCAACGACTGCTTCGTGAAAATCCCGCGGGAACCTGGCAACCCCGGCAAGGGCAACTACTGGACCCTGGACCCCGCTTCAGAGGACATGTTCGACAACGGCAGCTTCCTCAGGAGGAGGAAAAGGTTCAAGAGGGTTCAGCCGGACATGCTCAGGGACCAGACTGCGCTCATGATGCAAAGTTTCGGCGCTTACAGCCTCGGGGGCCCCTACGGGAGGCACTACGGGATCCACCCGGCTGCTTATTCCCATCCGGCGGCTTTACAGTACCCGTACATCCCCCCTGTGGGTCACATGCTGCCCCCGGGCGTCCCTCTCCTGCCCTCGGCGGAGCTGAACAGGAAAGCGTTCAACTCCCAGCTCAGCCCCAGTCTTCAGCTTCAGCTCAACAGTCTGAGCACGGCGTCCATGATCAAATCAGAGCCCTCGAACAGACCGTCTTTCAGTATAGAGAACATCATCGGGGTCTCCAGCGCCTCCTCGTCCTCACCGGGCGCTGCTCAGGCTTTCCTGCGGCCTCCGGTGACCGTTCAGTCGGCCCTGCTGAGCGCGCAGTCCCTCTCTCTGTCCCGGACCTCAGCCGCTATCGCTCCCATCCTCAGCGTACCGTCTAACATTATTTCTGGACACGTTTTACCCTCAGCGACGGCGGCGGCAGTGTCCAAATGGCCCTCACAGTGACTTCAGAGCAAGAGAAAATAAACTCTTATTTTTATATAGAGACATTATCACTGGGGGAAGTGCGAACAGCACAAATCAATACAGCGGACTCTGTAGCCATGTAAAGACTCTTGAAACACAGAGAAAAAAAGAAAAAGGAGATATTTCTGTACAGGTAATATTTGTAAATATTTGTAAAAAGAAAAAAAGAATGATTTTACCTGTTTGACTTTTACCGTCTTTATTTCTTTTGTTCCTGTTTGAGATCTGTGATAATTATTTCACATTTTCTTTTTTTATCGGAAGCTCAACTGGACAAATTTTTTTTGCTTCCTTTTCATACAAGACACGAAAAGCTCTGAAAAAAATAGTCTGTTTATAATTAAAAAATATCAAATATATGTAATTCTATGTAGCTATATTGTGTTGTAAACTGAATTTATTTGTAAATAAATCTAAGAAAGAATTAAATCAATTTTCGTTATTAACATTCTTAAATTGTTTGATAACAGAGTTAATGAGGAATATATTCTGGAAGACAATTCTTTTTAGAGAAATGAAATCTCGCGCTATGCAGGCATTAAAAAACCAAAGCAGGGAAATTTAAATGCGATTTGTGTCTTTGAGATTTAACACATGCAAGAAAAGTTGTTCTCTTGTAAATATTATGTGCTTGAAGTGATCATTTTCAGGCTTGATAATAACTCTCATCCAATTCTCATGATGTTAAGAGTAAAAATAAATAATAATTCAAATTCATATTTGTATTTGTAATGACGTAAAATCATAATTCCAGCCTACTTACCGTGTGACAAAGGGAAATTGAATTATTCTTTTATGACAACAGCTGCACAGTCCACCGTATCAGTCCGGGTTAGTATTACATTCTTGATTGTGTTGCGACTTTATTGTGAGATTTTAAAGAAAAGCTTTTGGATTTGTTCTTTAAAGAAACGAGAATTGGTGCCGAATGTTAAAAAAAGAGAGAGAAATATGGAGTGAGGAAGAATAACATACATTTACAAGCTAATGATTTTAAATTGGAAGAATAGGATAAAAGAAGGTTAAAGTTACTAAAGGGAAGGTCTCTATTTGCGGAATGACATAAATCTAACATCATATTTTAGATGTTAAAACAAACCGGCGTGATATATCTGAACATTTAGGAGTAAAATAATAAAACAGTCTTATTGTTCATTCTTTTCTTTTTACCATATTTCTGGGTGTTTTCCTGATAATTATCCCTGACTGGAGGTCGCAGTGAAGACCCCTTTTAATGTACCGTTACATCACTGCTCGTGTAGTTTTACAGGATATTCTGCGGCTTGGTAACAGTTTCGCAGTTGTGTCTGGCTAATCACTTTTACACAAACAGCAAATGGTGACCGGGCTGGTGTGTGTGTGTGTGCGCGCGCGTGTGTGTGAGGGGGTTATAGGCGCTATATTTATCTGATCCCTAGAGAAAGAGAAAGGAGCCTCTCTCTCTGCTTCACTTCACTTTCAGACACTGAAGAAGGTGCTGATGATGCAAAGAGCTTCCCCAATGTCACCGTGGCATTTCATTCATTATTATTATTATTATTATTATTATTATTATTATTATTATTATTATTATTATTGTCATTATTAGAAAGAACGGTAGCCTACTAATACAAGTAACGTATAGCATGATATTATTATTGTGCTAAAAAAAATTCGTTAAATTGCCTGATTGTCACGTGAACGCGCATCATTTGCCTTTGCCGTTGTTTATTCATCTGATCGAAACGCGAGCTATTCTAGGAATGAAAAAAGAAATAGAAACATGGAGATTGTGGGCTCTGTAACCAGCTCTCGATCACTTCTGTCGTTTTACTTTCCCATAATTCGACTTGATTTATAAACTAAGCAGGTTGTTTGATATTCACAGTTTAACGAGGCACTGAAAGAGACGTCCAGACAGCAGCAGAGGTCACTTTCACGGTCCACTCAGACTATATCATTTTGATTAAAGGTGTATGTGGAAAGCAATGTGAGGAGCTGCTATATACAGCTCTGTGTGTGTGTGTGTGTGTGTGTGTGTGTGTGTGTGTGTGTGTGTGTGTGTGTGTGTGTGTGTGTGTGTGTGTGTGTGTGTGTGTGTGTTGGGGTATTTGACATACAAAGTCCCAAAGAAAACATCAGACTTGGTTAACACGTTTATCGCTGTCATATTAAATATTTGCGTCTGATTTATTTCCGTCGTGGTATGCTCCAGGCATGTGTGAGTGCAGATCCAGGTTCAGCCTCCACAAAGCAGGCTCTTTCAGCCTAGCCCTCCCAGGCGTGCCTCAGTGGATCAGAGAGCCCGCAGTCAAGTCGCTCACACAGACCGTGTGATGTCTCTGTGTGTGATGTTGCACTTGTGATGCTTCAGGCTGACAACACTTCGGAGTGGACTCGAATCGAGCCGCTAGGGGGCGTTAACTGACACCTCCGGCTCCTCATCAGGGACATCAAAAATAAAAGAAATATTTAGGAAGACACCATAACCCGAGATGCTGGAGGATAAACCCTCTGGCACACCCAGTTAATTCGTGTTATTTTGTCCAATAATGTGGGTTGAATAAATCTTTAGAATATACGCAATTTACAGAATTTACTTTAAGAAGGGAGCATTAAAATGAATTAATATGGTCGAATCATTGATTTTCACTGGTATTATTAACATTTGTTTTTATAACGATGAGCGACTTGAATATGGTAAATATTTTATCCATATGCTTGATACATGGCACGGCTGAAATATAGCACATTACCTCAAAAGGAAGTAAAACATTACTCTTTAACAGAAAGCTGTATTGCAAGATAATCCAAGCGTAAGACATCACGGTGACATCTTAAAAGACATATTTAATTGTGTGACTGGCAAACAGGCTTCTAGTAATATTTTCCTCCACCTAAGTAGCAGTTACCTTCACTGCAGCTTGTTTTAATGCATTCATAAGGCAGCCTGCTCTTCTGACGCCTTATCAATTACTGTATGGACAACAGACGCACTGTTTGGTGTTTCATGTTGTTATGTCGCGAGCGAGACACTTCGCTGATTGGGCGATTACGTTGATTTGAAGAGCCAACAGTCAGACTCGCGCGCGCCTTCACGCACCCGCTCCATAATAACCTATGCAGCTGCACGTGCTTGTGCACAGGTGGAGAGTCTATGGGTTCCCACAGCTCCACCAGTCAGTCTATAATAGTCTTCTGAATAAAGTTCACATCGTGTGTTTGTTTGTTGACTTATTTCATCACTAAGTGGTTATCAAGACTGTTCCTTCAAGATAATTTTGACTTTAACAAGATGTGTCAAGAGTGAAGGTTTTTGTTGATAACGTGGGTGTGTTGCTTGGGGGAGCCTCACTTGAAAAAAGAAAAAGAAGAAGAAGAAGAAGAAACTCCTGAAAAGGTTATTAATTTCTTTCAGAACTGCACTCAATGTTTCCTTTTCGCATTCATACTGAAGCTGAGCTGTTTCAATTGCTGTGGTTATATGCAGCCTCATTTCTCAATGTTATTGATTTACTCACAAATGAAACAATCTCACGCTAACACTTTGATCAACTGCAAACCACAAAGGCTCATTATGATCGAAACCTGTGAGGAAGTGTTTTACCTGTAAGGCCTAAATAATTGTGGTCAACTTAAAACTGTATCAAAGCATTAGTGACTTGCATGCATGAGTGTTTATGTGTGTTTTGTATTTGATAAGTATTAGCTGCAATAATAATAAGTAATCTGAGGCAGGCAGGGCTGTTAATTTACCTTTTAATGAATTTTGTCTTACAAATTATGAATTAAACCCACACAATCTAGAATGTATCAAATAATCATTGCAAGCATGGATAATTGGGGACTGTACTTCTTGCACAGCTACACAAATAATGTGGTTTAAAAAACATCTCATTTTGTTCAAATATTAAATCATACATGTATAACTTTATTGTATGTTATGCCCTGTGCACCTGCAGAGTGAGTCCTCTGCAGCTGACTGATCCACTGACACTGTAAGTCTCATGAATCTCTGTGCATTTAGTTTACCAAAATCAGTCTCACCACAAGCTACACTGAGTGGCTGCTTGGAGCTTTTGATTGTATAACAGCATGTTTCTCAGCAGAAAGGCAGATGTTCAATTTTGCATTTCACTATCTATTTAGTAGCCATTTGATATCCATCAATGTGAACTTTTAAAATAACATGGTTGAGAAGTTTTTGTCAAACTCATTTAGTTTTTGCCTGCTTGTTCCACTGTCCCGTCCAACTGTGCAGTATCAGTGTTTTGTTCATCTACAAGAGGAGACATTGCTTGATGTGCACTGTCACATTTCACATTTAAAGGGGATTTCAAACATCCGGTTAATAACAGTTTTTAAGAGAAGGAGTGAATGTGTTACCTTTGACCTTTGAAACAGAGAGGGCATGTTGAGTGTCACTGAAAAAGGCTGGATCGAATTTACATTCTGCCTCGACACCAAACACCTCTGAAAGCCTCACACAAAGCTGTAAATACAAACTAAAAATATTGCAGGATCTGTCTTCAAATTTTGTAAATAAGATCACCCACATACTTGTAAAGTCATCACAGGAGGAGAGAATAGAGTTTTTTAACAAACGTTTTGAATGATGGATCTGAATTTGCTCTTATGTTAACTGCTGAACCTGTGCCAAAAACAAAGAAAAGATCTAGTCTGACTTGCTGTAGCAAACTTGACTGTATATATGATAGACTACATTGGCATTGGCAAGCAAGGCCCATGCCTCCATAATAACTAGGTCATCTTCCACCACAAGCTATAGCCTTCTGCTGCCGGAGATCACAGACAGTAAATGTAGGTACAGCAGTTACTGAATATTTAAAAAGGCATAGAGATGAAGCAATAAATGACAAAGTAAAGCTGGCGTGGCCAGGCATTAATAACTAATGGGTACCAGTGAGTTATAGGCTGCTGCCGTTGTAATGAAAGTGTCATTGCAAATCAGCAGTTGTCCGTGGTTATTATTATTTATGCATAATTGATGCCAGAACCACAAGGAACATGTCTCACCCAGCAAATCCCAACACCTTGGGAACAAAGATGATGGTGTCAACAGAAGAAAAGGTCACAGAGGAGAATATGCCCCTCGGCTGAGATTTACATTGTGAGGGGAGAGCAAGGGCAGGCTTGTATCTGATAACCGTGCACTCGTGTGTGTACAGAAGGTTACAACAAATTAGTTACACATGAGACAACTCATCCACCTCACTCCATACATGTAGGGGGTGTTGCTGTCAGTGGTGAGTTGCCATTAGGGTTAAAAAATAGATGACAAACATGTAATCAAAGCAAGAATTTCAGTGTAATTAATATATGAGGATAAACTGAACAACAGTTAAATGATGGCAAAGGTTTTCTGTCTGAACTTTATATTTAAGGTAGCCTACAGTACTTTGATTCTTTAATAGCCAGAATTATCAATCACATATGTAGTAATTTGTCATTTGTCAGTCATTTTCACTAAATACTTAAAATACCAGACAGAATACACCATGACTGTAGTTAGTTGTTCCTAATTTCCCCAAAAAAAGAAACGGGATTCACAAAATCTCTCTGACAGTGAAAATATCTCATGTGTTTATTCATATTCATAATTTATATTTTCTAAAAAATATATAGTTGGAGAAGTTGCCTGTATGTTGTAGTTATAATGATTGGTCATGGTCAGGCCTATATTTAAACTGACATTCAGAAATATACTTTCTTTATGATCCTGGTATGATAATGGAGGGATTTACTTCTTGCAATGATACAAAAAGGAACATTTCACTCATCATTAATAGTGTATAGGTTGTGTTCCATGCGTTATTAGCCTCCTTTATTATGTATTATTGGAAATACTCATTCGCTGCTAGAAAACAGATGCTTCTTCAAGTTCTTCTGACCTCTGAATTCAACATCAGCCTTAAGTTATTGAGATATTAGTGGAGCAATAGACCTTTAATAATGCACAATATCCATCAATTTGTCATAAATCTTGTCTCAACTCTTGTTGCATTCATAGTAACTGGGAAATTTAAACAAATCTTAAATTAAAGTTGTAACTATTACTGAAAAACTGTATAAGTCACAGATGATGTAACTACATCTTTAAAATTACCAGATAAAACTTGCCTATCTGCTATTGCTATAGTTAATCGTCTGATATAAGTTTTTTTTTTTTAAATTTATCTTAAGATATGAAGTAATGGCTGGATGAGGAAAAATTCTGTCTTTCTCTAGGTGTTCCTGAACGCGTCAGCCTCGCAGCCCTACGTCAGCGTGCAGTGCCCAATGAAAACGCGCAACGAATGCTGTTGGATGACGTGTACAGGAAATGTAAACAGATTTCAAAAAGTGTCTGAATGAATAGGTTTGTGCCTTTTATTTCTCCCCCGTGAGCTAATTTTACCGGTGGAAGTTATGCAGACGTGGAGTCTCGTGTCAGTTTGTGTGTTACTCGGCGTTGTTGTGAGGTGGGCCGTCTCGTTAAATTCATATTCAGGTAGGAAGTGCGTGGAGCTTAACGTTAACATGCGGCGACACCAGTCACAGAATCACTACTGTCTTCTATGCTAACGTTACACTACCGCGTATTTCATTGTAAACTATTGTCAGGAAGCTGTTTGACACATGTCACAGTGTAGCTATTAGCAGTTAGCATCCAGCCACAAGAGAAGTTGTCGTCGTCAGCCTGTTGTGCTGGTGTGTGTGTGTGTGTGTGTGTGTGTGTGTGTGTGTGTGTGTGTGTGTGTGTGTGTGTGTGTGTGTGTGTGTGCGCGCGCGCGCGCTTCCTCGCCGTCATTCATGGATGTAGTTTCCCATTCACGAGACTAACAGCTGAAACATCTTTCTCTAGGGGCGGGGAAAGCTCCCATGTTTGGAGACTATGAAGCCCAAAGACACTGGCAAGAAGTGACCTACAACCTCCCTGTTCAGGAATGGTCAGTCCGTAGCTTCATTTGTTTACTCAGTGGTGCAAGTTTTTAGAAATCCAAGGCACCTGAAAGCAGTATGAGCTCTTTTGGCTTTTGACTGGCTGAATGCTTTTGAAGCCTTGTTGTAAAATAGGGAAACATTTATCATCACACATCAAAATAGACTAATGTATGAATAATTCTGAGATGAGATTCTGTGAGTGACACAACCACAATACACCAGGTGAGAGGTAAAAAGACCCAGGAGACCTCCAAAGAAGTGACACAGCTGAAACTGCAGTATTTCTCATGTATTTAACAGCAATGTTGCACAATTACGCTCCATGCACCATAAAGCCTTAAAGGGATCTATGAGACATCTATGAGATATCTATCTTACACAAATGTCTGCACACCGCTTCACTGAGAATCTGTCTGACCCTTCCTCGGTTTCACAACAAATATATTTAGCGTTTGCACTCATGCAGGTACTTTAACACCACTGAGAATGACTTGAACTACTGGGGTCTGGACTACCCTCCTCTGACTGCCTACCACAGCCTGATCTGTGCTTACATGTAAGTAGTTTTTATTATTTATTTTTACATGACATCTCTGCTTTAGTGTATGAAGAAAAGAGCAAGTCCATGATGGAGTTTCCATGCTGTCATGCCAGTTTTAACATGACATACATTACTATTCTACTTCTGCTCTCTATATCTTATGCATAGAAATCTAAAAAGCAGGTCCCCCTGCATGTCATTTAATGAATTATTTAAATAAAACAATAAAAACAAACCTCTGTCTCATTCTGGCACCTGTAATTTCCTGCAGAGCCAAGATAATAAACCCTGAATGGGTGGAGCTCCACAAATCCAGAGGCTATGAAAGTCCAGCACACAAGTTATTCATGAGGGCTACAGGTATGGTAATCATGAGAAAATACGGTGATTATTTACAAAGATAGATATGGTTCAATGTGCTTCTTTGTTCTGTTTCAGTCCTCGTGGCAGATTTGTTCATATACATCCCTGCTGTGGTTTTATACTGTTTCTACCTGACTGATGGATCCTCCAGAAAAAGGGTAACACACTTGCCGAGTGTGGCATGACATCTAATAGTTTTTTCAACTAAAGATCAGAATGAGCCACATTTTCCTCCCAGTCTGAGAACCCGCCCTTATTAAAACTGATTACAGCACTGGTCATCCAAACTGGGGAATTACAAAGTCATTAGAGCAGTATAATATGATGCTATTAAATTTTCCAGGAAGTTACCACATTTCAGCGAGTCTAACAACTGCATTTACAGTACAATCAATTAAGAGGGACATATTGTAGACTGTCTCTTAAATGATCTATCAGTTGTTACAAGATCAGGAGCTACAACAGACACATACCAGCTTTTATAGCAGCTGAGAGCTTAGATTTTAGTTACTGGATGTTTACCTTCCAACAACTCATGAATGCTGCTTGTCTCCAGGTTTCCACTCTGTTCTGCTTCCTTCTGTACCCAGGACTAATCCTCATTGACTACGGGCATTTCCAGTATCCTTTATTTGAATATACATTTCTGCTATTTATTCACTGTGAAGTAAATAAGTATTAAATGAACATTTTGCCCCACATTGACATTATATAAGATTGTTCAAGAAATGATATGTGCGCATCATGTGCCTTTGCTCTTCATGGAAATGCTCCTTTATTAGATATTAAATGGAAAGAAACACTAGCTGCATAAATAAAATACAGTTATTTTATTTATGCAGTGTCCTGCCATCCTGTTAGATCATGTTTGAATGATACAACAATCAAAAAAGAGTTCAAGGTGTATAAACTGAGCTGCTGAATTGATCAGCACGCTGAGTTGTTTATCTCCACTTAAAAAGTCTTGACCTTCCACACAATATTGACCTTAACCGTACCAGGTACAATGGAGTGAGCCTGGGTTTTGCCCTGTGGGGAGTTCTGGCTCTCGGTCTGGGCTGGGATGTGTTGGGCTCTGTGGCCTTTTGCCTGGCTCTCAACTACAAACAGATGGAGCTGTACCACGCCCTGCCCTTCTTCTGCTACCTGCTGGGGAAGTGTATCAAACTGGGCCCGATGGGGCGAGGGTGAGTCTGTTTGGTTGTGTCTTTTGTTTCTTTTCTTTTCTTTACATTTTTGGGAATTTAGTTAAGACATGCTGTTGTCTACTGCAGCGTAAGTCAAGCACCTTTAACTATACCCTGATAGATGGGATGGCTTCATGTAGTTGTCGGATAGTATTGTACTGCAGATAGAGATCTGTGGCATGCACGAATCCATACAAGACATAGTGATCCTGGAATTCTGTGTTCAGGCTTGTTTTTTTCTTTCTCCTTATATATGCACTTTATTTACCTTGTAAACACACACACCCTGGAATACCAGTACCACTGGTTAAGATTCACTGATCTAGACCAACATGTAATCAACAGTATGGAGTCAAAGTTCAAACCACAGTGAATATACAGTGTGACCCATGAATTAATCTTGAAAGAAAGGAAAGTAGGAGAAATTTCCAAGTACACTTTATTACAATTAATAAAGATCACAACTCATGTCTAAATAAAGCAACCACTGGTGCAGTTTGTGGCACACAAAATCAAGAGGATTTATTTTTGTGTCTGTGAAGTCATGACTGTTCAACCACGTATTGTTTTGGTTATATTGTTTTGTCACTCCCCACAAGTGTCAGCTGAGTGCTCAAAGCAGATATGTAATGTCAGTCCATAAGAGAGCGGTGTCCTCAGGAGAGCCGCAGAATGACTGAGGTAATCAGATTGGATGCTGTTACTGGTGTGTCCAGTGTCTGTTTATCTAGTAACAATGTACCAAGGGCATTTAGTAGCACATGGAGAGCTGGATTAGAAGAGCTGGGGGGAAGATATGTCCAGATGACACTCTCGCCATGCCCAAACTCCTCAGCTATGCTGTGTGTGCAACTTAACCAGCAGCTTCACAGTTACAGCTGACAAGATAGCCTGACCCACACTGAAGACTTTCAGCTGATGCATGGCTTTCACTGCATTCCTCAACACCAGGGTCAAATCCCAAATTTAGGACTTGCAGACAGTGTGTAAACTAATTGTTTGAGCAACACCAGTAGACACAGACAAACTTAAGATACACACCAATGTCAACATGTGTTTTTTAGGAATTACGGTTTATATGGTTGAATGAGAAATATCCAGTTTGTTAGGATGTTTGTCTTTCATTATTGTGGTGTATCTGTACGTCCTGATGCCTGTCTCTGTGTGTGACCCGATCTTCGTGTAGGCTTTTCCTGTTGGTGAGAATTGCTGCAACTGTGTTGGTGACCTTTGCCCTCTGCTGGCTGCCCTTCCTGTCTGATCCCAGTCAGGCCCTGCAGGTGGTCAGGAGGGTCTTTCCCGTGGCTCGTGGTCTGTTTGAGGTACAGTTCACTCTTTTGAATGAAAAGTCAGCCTGAAACCACAGCGGGGAAGCTTGAGTTTGCAACTCAGCCTTATATATAAATAATTATTTATACTCTTGTCTTCAAAGTGTCTAAGACGAGCACAGTCCCAACATGTCATTTGAAGAAACAAGTGGAAGAAGATAAGATCTGACAGATCATGCTAATCAATTAAAGTTCAATACATAGGCTAACTAATGTTAGAGCAGTTTGGCCTGGAGATTAGATGATCCATACAGGTCACATACATTTCCTGTGATAGCTTCCATTGAAGCCTTACTTACCCTTGAGCTAGTGCAGATGGTTAACCTTGTCACCACCCTTTGTGGCGGTACGTATAAGAATCTGTATCCCAGGGAACTCATGATTAAATGCGACTATATATCTATAATGCCATCTTTTGTTATGTTAGTGAGCCAACAGAGAAGCCGTTATGTGTCTGTTCACCCTGAAGCCTGGTGCTGTGTCGGTTATTGGTAATTTCATATATGCTTGACATTGGTTTGTGGCTTCTCTTTAGGCAGAGAACACTGTGGGATGGTTTCTAAGTAAATCTGAATGTGTAAATGCACATAAGTCAGTATTTTTACTGTCATCGAAGTTACAGACTGTAGAAAAAATATTAGAAGGGGAGGAGGGTCAGGAATGGGACAGGGTTTATGTGTTTTTATTTCTTTTTGCTGAAGGGAGAGTGGTCTGACTTTGCTGGGAGAGCAGATGAGGGGCTTTTCTCTCACCACAGGTTCACTCATTTTGTGGCAGTAATAACCATTTATTTATCAGCTCTTTATTGTAAATGGCTGTGCTTTCACCATTTTCTCATGTTTCTCATAAATATATCATTTGTATCATTTACTTGTTCAAAATTGTAACCCAGTTTAAGAGAGTACGGTGACTTGTGATCGCTGTATTGGTTGGAATTTTTTGTTTGTGCTCTCTGTACGTGGGGATTTTAACAAGGCCAACACCAGTGCTTTTATGAAAGTCATATGCAACCTTTGGGCAGTCATGCCCTACACCACGGCCCATGCTCTCAGCATGGTGAACACCCTGCCGCCCTCCAGTGCTTAGCTGGTGGGAAATGGATACCCTGTAAGATCAAAGAAAACAGTGGAATAAAATGGTGAAAGGTCAGGAGATCAGTTTCTCTCTATCTCTGGGAGGTGTCGGGCTTCGGGATGTACAGTGGGAGGATATAGATAAATCTAATTTATGGCCTGAGTGTTTTCAGCACTTCATATCACTGCCATGTTCTAGCCATATGGACTGATGAGTGGGGCCAATGCTACACTTAAAGGCGTATCAGAGCACATCCGACAACTGTTGCCTCCCACGACTTCATCTTTGGAAAGCATATGAGTGTGTTAGACTCTTTCACAGCACATGCACACACATATTTCCATGCTGTGGTCGGTCAGTCATTGCCTCTGAGAGAAGAGGAGGCACCGAAATATGATGATAATGCAAAGTGATAGTGAGCTGTGAGAAAGAGTAGTTCAAAGTCTTAAGTTGGTGGTGTTGAAAGCTGTGATGGGGGAAGCACAGGTAATGTAACAGAGTGTGTTTCTGTGTGCGACTGACAGCTCAGAGGAAAAGGTTTTACAGCTCTCATTTCTGAAACCCTGTATGCCCTCTCTTGTCCCCGGTCCCCAAGGTGGCACCCACCACAAGGTGTCATAGATGTGAGAAGTAATTGAAAATTCTACCAGGGGCGCAGATGGCAGCGTGCGCCGAGGCAGTATTTGTTCAATGAAATGATGCAAACATAATACACAGGGTGTGAGAGACACTATACTCCTCAGTGACGACAGCATGAGAGGCTGCCGGGGCGACTCGTCCCGAACTAATTGTGAAATTGTGCACGTAAGCAGAAGCTTTGGACAAGGGGACAGGGGTGAGACGGGGGTGGTGGGGAGGAGGAGGGCTGCTGACTGGTGGTCGTGGCAGCTTCTGGGCGGGAGCAGTTGTAAGTTTACCCACTGAGCTGCATTCTGGCGTCTCACGTTGCTCCCCGCTCACAAAAATGGCACCAAATGCTTCTGCCTGTGAAATTCCATGCTAGCTTATTGGTGAAGGAGCCGCACTGCTCTCGCCCCCATACATTTGCCGATGAGGACCCCCCTCCGTTCATGTGTTGCCTTCAGGCGGCGTCCAGGAACATTCCCGTAGCGGTTATTTGGAGCGGGGAGGCGGAGAGGGAAGGGGGCCGAGACAACACAACGCTGGACGGCCTGGTGCTGCTGACTGGGCTGCCATTAAGATCCACACAGCTGTGTTGTGAGCAGCTGTAGCACAGAGGAGAGAGAGGAGGCCAGAAATAGTTTTTCTAGACAGGGCCACACACTGAAACCATTCACAGTGGAATCATAAAGCTGATCTAGGCCCGGTGTCTCTGCGTCCTGTGATATCGTGGTGCACAGTGGCGGCTTGGGCCTCCATCTGATCCCTGCACAACTGCTTAAGCACTTAAATCAACTGAATCTCACAGCAACGCCCTCCTCATCTCTTATAAAGCACAAGTACTTTTAGTCTGGTATTAAGATTGAAGCATATCTCCCATACCACTGACAGCCTTTTACTGGTTATTTCTTAAAACAATATAAGAATGAAACAGTCTGACATGAGAGAAAAAGCTGAAATGATGAGTTAGTTAATCAATTAGTTGATACAAAATGAATCAGCAACTATTTTGATAAATAACTCTTATTCTAACAGTAAATATTCTCTGTGTTCAACTTCTCAAATGGGAGGATTTGCTGCTTTCTTCATTTGAATCATTGTAAATTGAATCTTTAGGTCATTCGTTTCTTTGGGCTCTGGGAAATGATCATTTTCATAACTTTCTGACATTTTATGAACAACGAATCATTTCATTGAGATTATAATTGGCAGATTAATTGATAGAGAAGACAACTCTAGTTTTTCAGTAACTTAGTGCTTATAATCCTAATACATTTTATTTATACAGAGACTGATTTAACATCTTGACATTTTTCTTTCGTGCTCTGTGGTTGGTCTATATCTGCTGGTCATGCAGAAACTTCTCTGGTCTGACACTTGACCTCGAGTCCTCAAGTTTACAAATAAGTCTGATGCTTTTTCTGACAGGGGAGTAAATTTATGATGGAGGGTTACGTACAAAGGCCCCTCTGGAATGCCCCTGGGAGTTTTTATTGCACTTTCAGTTGGGAGATAAGTACTCACAGCAATACCACTCATTTGCTTTCTCTTTACACCAGCAGCATCAAAGCACGTGTTAAATTTGAAAGTGTTTTTGTGTTATCATCAAACATAATTTGTCATGGTGTGTGTGTTTACAGGATAAGGTGGCCAACACATGGTGCAGCTTGAACATCCTGATAAAGATCAGATCCATTCTGTCCACTGACTCTCAGATCTACCTCAGGTAATCCCTCCATCTACATAACAAGCGTTTGCTTTTGTCTCATCTAGCTTTCATTGTCTTTTGCTCTGTCGTTCTGTCTTTTTTTCTTTGACCCCCTCCATCATGTTTTCACTCCTTTCACTTCCTGGGAAAGCAGAACTTGCCCAAGGAAGTATGAAGAGAGTATTCCAGCAGGGCGACCATGGCGTCACAGCTGTCTTTGGAAATGTGGTGACGAGAAGCTGAATTACCCAAAGAGCGATTGAAACGTGTGACAACAAAACAACAGTAACAAAAATGTTATGGATTATGTGCTTTATTAGATGACATGATATTACAAAATCAAACCTATCATGCTAGCAGCGGAGACGGCGTAGAAAACGCTTGAGTTCCTCTGAAGTATTTGGATACGTTATTTTGTCCAATCAGTGAGAAACGGTCGATGCAGCAGTTGTGTCATGGTGGGGCCTGCTTAAATAACCCGGCACGCTAAATTTAGGAGTCCTATGTTCGCAGCATGGACACGTTTCTGCCAGACTGCTAAGTCCGGGGATCAAGTTGGACTTCTTTGACTGTAGTGCATTTCAAACAGTTGAAAAACACTCTTGTCTTTTTGGCACAGGGAGCAGATTGCTAAATGCTCTGGTGTGGGTGTACTGTGTACATAGAATGAATCAGCTGTGAAAAGTGATCCATGTCCTTCCGGAGTGCAAAACCCTGCCCTACACATAACACACGCATAACACACTCGCTTTCAGACACACCAACTACTGGTCCGGTATTATGCTTTCTATCTACCATCATTCTCTCCATCTATATGTGTGTCTGTCTGTCTGTCGACGCACAAACACTTTGTTGCCCTCCTGCCCTGAGCTAACTCACTGTCCAACCTCTCACAACATTCACACTCACACATAGTCACTATTTTCCGGTGCCTACACCCCCAGCAGGTGACAATTGAAGGGTTAAACTAATGCCTGCTCACCCTAGGAAGGGGCCAGTATTTGGTCATTTCCCACATTGCAGAGGTCTTAGTTTGCGGAGCAGGTGGTGCCTAAATAACACAGAGATGGATCCACAGCTAGAATATGAGTCCACATCTTGTTTGCATGAAAATCTGCTCGTCTAATGCCACTGACTGAAAACATATCTTGCTCTGTTGTTCCTGTGTGTTTTGGCATTCTGGCAGAATAGTCGACCGCTTAGCAGTTATGTGGTCGTCGTCAGTTTTCACATGGAGCCATGGCAACACAACAAAAAGATGAACGTTTGAGTCTGGAATTACGTGCAAATGCAGTTCTTCATATTGACTCCAAAATGATTTTCCTCTGTACATGTCTTCTGCTGTGGAATTATTTTTACCTTCAGGACCCACTGGGGATTTTCATTGTTTTGCACATTTGAGAATACTGATGTGAGATAAATTGACTGCTCGTGTGGATTGTTTTTCATCAGTACTACCTGCACTCTCCTGGCAGTCCTACCTTCCTCTGTGAGACTCCTGATGAAGCCCACCTTCTGGCAGTTTAAACTGGCCTTGGTAAGTGGCTTCCAAAACAACAGCAACCGAATGCACAGACCCTTCTCCTACAAAGACGAGGCCTGTGTGCTGATCATTTCAATGTCCCTTTCAGGTTAATTCATCTCTGGCGTTTTTCCTCTTCTCCTATCAAGTCCACGAGAAGTCCATCCTCTTGGCTGCTTTGTAAGTACAGAGGTAATAACAGTAACTTCTTGAGGTTTTGTCCCACTGGGGGATTTGTCGACAGCAGCGATGGTGCTTTTTCTATCCTGTAGTGATATCTCAAATATTCATGAGTACAGATTTAATTTCTGCCCACAAAGGAGCCATTCGTCTGTTCTCAGTTCATGCCCTGATGATTGTTAATGAGTCGAACACACATGCACACTGTAATGGGGCTGCAACTAACGATTATTTTCATTACTGATTAATATGCTGATTATTTTTCACTCTATCTATTAATTGTTTAGTCTATAAAATGTCAAAGAACTGTGAAAAATGCTCTAACCCGGAGCCCAGAATGACGTCTTCAAATTGCTTCTTTTGTCCAACCAACAGTCTGAGCAAATCTTCACATTTAAGAAGCTGCAAACAGCAAATGTTTGACAGCTTGCTTGAGAAATGACTGAAACGATGATTCGATTATCAAAATAGTTGATTATTTTTCTTTTGATCGACTAATCGTTGCAGCTCTGTTCTTAGAAAGTGACATCATCGTCCAGCTGTGCTGTCAGAGTTGTAGAGCAACAGTCTATTTAAGCACAGACTTGCTAACTGGGAGTTATTCACCTCTGTCATCATGCTCTATTGTCATGATGTGCCGTGGTGTGTGTCAGAGCTGGGTCATATTTAACAGAGTAAAGGCACCACTTGCACACGTGAGCTAGAGTCGTGCATGTGATTCATTACCATTTACCTCCATATGTATAAAGTCATGGAGGCTGTAGGTTGATAGGGAAGTCTGGCACAGATTTGACAGTGAGGGATTTGGTTCCTAGATCTGGGCTCATCTATTAATCTAGATTAGGGTAGATTGTTGCTTTATTAACTATTGAGTTATATCTCCCACCTGTCCCCCTGAATCAATCAGTAATGCATGTCCAGGGATTAGGAAAGAATGGCAGGCGGCAGCTCGGGGCGTTGTTTGCGCAGGATCAATTATTGGGCTGTAACAGGATCGCCAAAGAGCACTGGCTGTAATTATGGGCTCAGAGACCGGTGGAAAGTGCCCCCATCGGAGCACAGTGTACAACTAGCGAGGGCTAGCAATGACGCAAGCAACCAGGCTCAACTAACAACAAGCCTTCACTCCTCGGATACACACATACATGCCATGAAATCCTAATCTTAACACTCTGATTTCTTAAAACAAACATTTTCAAGTCTTTTTATGTTGAGTGAAAGTTGGATTTTTAAAGAGTGTTATTGAAGATTTACTGGACTGCTAGTGTGCACTAGTGCAGTTAAAGTAAAAGTCATATAGTCATATAAAATAATGAGTCACAAACACTTGACTGCCATGTGAGAGACCGTCTGTAATCAATTTATGTATGTCCTATTGATTCATGTGGATGTCCTATCCGGTTAGCTACATGATACACAAATGCTATCAGTTCACATCCACCTCCAACCTAACACGGCCTCACTTCCTGTCTGACTGTAAAATAATATTTAATGGTACTTACTGTAGAGTGTGTTACACAGTGAGTATATCCAACTTTCATCTTTTCAAGGCCTGTCTGCCTCCTGATGAATGATCTCCCCTTGATAGTGATTTGGTTCCTGCAGGCCTCTACATTCAGGTAAGACTATGTGGAAGAAGAAGAACCACAACCTTGAGTTAGAGCCATTACTGGTGAGGTTTTCTATTATTTCTATGTTCTTTTTATAAATTAATCATCTATATTGCATCTTTTGCTTATTGAGAGATGTTGACTGCCTGGCAGGTTACGTCTGGATGACACTGCCTATGAAGCATGTTCAAAAGTCCATGAGCTTGGCACTTCTTTCTGGTTAGCATAGCTGAGCATAAAGACTGGGAACATGGAAAAGTTAGCCTGGCTCTGCCCGCAGGTAACAAAATCCACCTCCTAGCTTTAAAGCTCACTAATTAACACATTATGTCTTGTTTGATCTGTCAAAAAAAAAAAAAAAAAGTAAAAATGACAGGTTGTGGTTTTGTTGTGGTTGAGGTAAGGAGAGTTGTGTGCACAACTGCTTCCTGGCTGGGCAGTCACTATCTGCAGTTGCTGCTGGCTGTCTGGCAACATCAGCATCCTGAAGCTGATAAGCTATTTCCCAAAATGTCGACTATTTCTTTAATGAATGGCAGACTTCCATGCAACCATGCACAGATACCCCTCCTCTGCTGCAACTGTGTAACTGTAAAAACAAGTTTGTGACTGACATTACTGAGTCAGCTCACTGATTTTAGGAGTCTTTTGTGCCTGTGCTACTGTTACGCTACATGCACATGATTTACCTTTCTTCCATACCTGTCACTTGTAGGCCCAGTGGTCACTGTTCAGCAAAAAGTTAGTCTTACTTCAAGAAAAATATGGACCTGGTGGCTAAGTTGGCATGTATCACGTATCTCTTTACCTCTTCTCTGTTTTACCACTGTCAACTATCAAAAGAGCCATAGAAATAATCCCTAAAAAGCTAAATGTATCTACGATACACTGCAGGTTGAGCTGAGGACCATGAATGGAAAAGACAAGTAGTGCTACAAATGCTGTGTCTAACTTTCACCAGCTGTTGTTAAATTCTTCCGGGAGCACTAATTGTTGTGCGAGTGGTTTAGTATAAGGATATGCGGGGATTACATGGCATAGTCTGCATGCCTGCTGTCTAAGTGCGCGTTGTGCAGGGACAGGAGGTCATTCTGTAGCTGCTTCTCAGTACAGTCTAACCTCACATTATCTGCATCCTATACAGACACCACCATTTATAAAAAATACATCTTTTGTTAGCATAATTGGCTGAATGGAGGCTCAACCATAGCAATTTTGAGAGGACAGAATGCAGCCAGTCTGTTTAAATTGATGAAGTATGTATTTCCAAATTGTTAAACATTTATCTGCTGAATGGAGCTTTTTTGTTGGAGTAAAAATTCGAATGAGGGTTTTGTTGTGAGCGGATAGGTTTGTACAAGCTGCTGTGACGCATGATTTACTATGAGTCAACTGTTGTTCTTGTCCATGCCCCTCTGCTAAACTAAGATAAGCTTGGCATGAATGTCAGAGCCTTCTCTCCCCAGGGGACAGACCGCTTGTGCAGGCCTGCTGGAAAGCAGCTATGTGGTTTACTGTTGCCCCTTTCCTCAACTAACATGATACCGGACTTAATGCCGTCTTGTTGGACATGTATAAAAATCTCGTCACCACCATGCTATGTATATTTCCGTATTCCCTTGTAAAAGTTTGTATCAAAGCTCCAGCTGCACGTTGCACATTGCACATAAAAAGTGAAGAGGACTTTTGCTCTGTTTGGGGTTATTGTACATTGCTCCGATGACATCAGCAAAAATGCCTGAATTGCAAACTATAAATGCACCATTGTTCTTCCTCTGTGCAGCATGGTGCCTCTGTTTCTGAAGGACGGTCTGCTGGTGCCCTGTGTCGTGACCTCGCTGGCCTTCCTCTTCCTCAGCATCTATCTACTGTCTGCACTGGAGCGCTGTTCAGAGGAAGAGCTGAGACTGGGAGCCTACCGCAAGCTGCTTTTCTGCCTACCAAAACTGGACCTGGGGCGTATTGTAAGATGGAAGGTCAGTGCAGTCCTGGCCCTGGTACAATAACTAACAGCACAGTACCCAACACTGATTGTGTGATTTTTGATACTTAGGTTACCTTAACGGTTTTAGAAGGGTTTTGATATTTATAGTCCTAAAAATAAAACTTTTAATGGTGTTGAAGCAATAATTATGCATAACCTTCATATCTACAAAACTTTCACTTTTCACCTTTTTCAAATTTAGCCTGGTTTTGATCATCTTTCAACCTGCAAATCTTTAATTCAGTATTTGCTATTATTTGTGGACTCGAGAGCAAAAAAAAAAAAAAATTCTGGATGAGGAGAGATACTGTATGTTGCACAGCTGATGGCAGTGTCTCAATGATGGGGGGAAAAAGCACGACTTGAGTGTCCCCAGCCACGCTGCATGTGAAAGATGAAGTCAGAACAATATAAGTGCACATTAACTAAGTGCAAATGTGAATTCATTGTTTCTACCAGTTACATGCTGCAGAGGTCTGCAGTCCCAGACGTTCGTACAGCAGGCGGTAGCTTCTATCATTGTGGTTGCAGCTCTAATTGGTTGCTAATAAAATAAAGGTTATGTAGAATACTTAATTCATATAAACACAGGTGGGAACGACAGCATTGTATGTCATCTTTGTTTCCATCAACACAAACAGATAATGCCCATAGGAGTAATTTAAAGCCACTGTGTGTAGAATATCTGTCATTGTACTATCTGTGAATCCCAGTTAAACCCAATGTAGTCTGTGTGTGTTCAGCCCATTCATGTCATTGTTACACAGTCAGTTGTAGCTTGACTTCCTCTCCACCTCAGTGTCTATTTTTGATACTACCACTACGAGTCGCCAGAATCACAACTTTTCCAACCCTCCACACAGGGGCTTTAAGTTTGAAGCATGGTGTCCTTTTGCTTCTGACGTTCAATGAACAGGAGTGCACAGTAGTGCAAGTGATACTGCTGCTTGATTAAGTTCATAGTTCATGTCTGCTCTTGTACATGAGGGGAAGAGGATGTGCAGCTGATGCATTTGTAATAAGAAGGGTGCTGATTTCAGGGTCCCAGGTGGCCTGTACTTTGAAAGTGGCACTAGACCTAAATTGCAACCGTGTGAGAAGATATACCCAACTGTATAAATAAAGATCATGTGCCGCTGTAAGCTGTGTAAGCTGTCCGGGGATGAAAGCCGCTGCCAGCCAAAGAATTATTTATCACTTATTTAAGTTTCCACAGCGTCTGAAGTGGCTGCACTGCCAGCCCCTTAGCGACAGGGGCACCGGTAGGGTGTCAGAGATTAAGAGGAGGTGTCTTTTTATAGCGCGTGTCATTAACACAGGTTTGCCTAGATATATTTATTTACACAAGCAGCATAAATAGCGGGCCCCGATGAAGGCGATAAGGTTTCATGGGTTTGGGCTGGCATGGAGGGTGTGGGCATGAGGTGTTTCCTCCATCTTACTCACTGACTTAATCTCTGGGTCATAAAGCCTAAATAGACACATGAATGATCTCACGCTCCACCACCAGTTCTGTTTGCAACTCTGGAACAAGGAAAAAAGTAGTTATGTAGGCCTCAATTCAAACTGTCTTTTCTTTATAGCACCTCTCAAATGACCAATTTGATGGAAGTCATCCAGTGATAAATATGCAATGTGATCTGAGAGCTCTTTCAAATTAAACCATTCATTGGTTTGATGTTATAGTTGCACTTAAATTAAGGGAAAAGCTAACAGTTTCTTCTCAGCCCGAGGTGCCAGATTTTTTCATTGGTTTATGAGGAAGAGTTTCTGGCATGGAATATCAATTTAATCATCGCAAAAAATATCGGCTTGGACACTTGAGTTGTCTGCTTTAAAGGGGTGTTTCAGCAGTTTACAGAAGCCAAGATAGGAGTAGGTCAAACTACAGAAATGCTGGATCCTGTGCTTCACACAATAAAACGCACATCTCAATTTGTAAGATTGGCCTTCTGTCAGAAGTATTCTGCTTCCAAGCCCAAGCTGAAAAAAATATTTACTCCTGCTTTCAACCACATCCCATGGTATTCATCAGCGGATAGAGTTTGCTCAGCTGTCACAGAGGCAGCATGCTTTGAGACAGGGGTTGTAATCTCCCTCTCATACATGATCATTTCACCACAGCCTATGATTGTTGCGCACTGTAATATGTCATTTTGAGCTGAGTATACTCATGTCATATCTCATGTCCCTGTTCTCTGATTTGAATCAACTGATATCCACTCTGTCTGTCTGTCTGTCTCTGTTACAGTTCTACATCAGTGTCGCAGTCATGGCTGGCCTGAGCGTTATGAGTGTAGCACTGGTTCCTCCACCACATCTGCCTGACTTGTTTCCTGTGTTGGTGTCAACTACTGCTTTCCTGCATTTCTTTGGAACATTTGTGTATTTCAACGTTGTCCAGTTCAGTGGACCACCCAACAGAAAGAGCCAGAAGAAGAACAACTGAATGGTGCCAAAGGTTGTGAGGTACACAGCAGGAGATTTGTCGTTTACTTTGCATCAGCCGGTGTGACACCTTGGAGCACGACTGCTCTCAATGTGCATGAAGGCTTTCAGTCATGCTGTCATTTTCCCAGGGCAAACAGCACAAGTGTACAGCTGCAACGATTAATCGATTGAAAGAAAATTAACTGCAACTGTTTTGAAAATCAATGAATCATTTTAGTCAATTGTCAAGCAACACCAAAACATTTGATTTGAGTTTTCGGCTGTTGCTCTGGCAAAACAAGAGATTAGATATCACCATGGGCTCTCTGAAATCGTCAAGGGCATTTTTCACAGATTTCTGGCCAACTTTTACAGGCCAACAGATTAATAAAGTAGATAGTTTAGCTGGTGGCAGCCCTGCACAAATGCCTATTAGGTCATATTGTGAGCTGAAAAACCATTATAGTACAAAACTCATGTGGGATTTTTTTTCCCTATCTTTATTCAAGAGTGTGGTCTTTCAATTTGAGAGCATGATTCATTGATTTTACATTGGATTTTGGATGCTTTCAGTCAAAACCATGCCCTTGCACTCAAAATAGCTGCCTCTCTTCAGATGTGTTCACTTTACTTGTTATATACAGAATTATAAAACCGTGGAGGGTGAGAGTGGATGAACCCGGTTAAAGAGTAACAGCCCATAAGTCACGCTCTAAGAAGTAAAGCGAAGGCACCCCCAACGAGGCAGGGATCATTTCATTAGTCAGCACTAGTTGGAGCCCAAGACATCTGTGCAAGCAACTATATATCTGAGTACAGAGCAAAGCTAAACACAAGCAGGGACCATCTGAGTGTGAGGGCAGGATTTTGAGGTAAAGCATTACAGAATTTGACCATGACGTCAATGAATCATGCTCTCAATTTGAAAAACCATGCTCTTGAATAAAGATGGGAGAAACCCACATAGGTACAGACGCTCAGTAAAAATCACTCACTCGTCCTTGCCCACATGACTTCCTTAATGTGAAACATACCTCTTCTCTTGAATTGTCTTTTAGTTGGACCAATGATACTCTCCAAATGACATGATTGCTGGTTAATGTCACAAGTACCACTTGGCGAGCAGTGTGCGGCCGACACATGTGACTTGAGATAGCTTTGTGTCTGTATGCTCAAGCTGCAGGGGGTGGCCACAATAATAGTGACACCTGTTGTAATGTTCAGTTATTGTTTAAACCGCGGGGAGAGATGTTGAATTCATTTTGTGGTAAGTTTTAATGGCTGTTGGTGGTGCTAGAAGTGTTCCTGTTATATTGTCCAACCTCAGTACAGATGCTGGGGATTGTGATTTAAATGCACACCTGAACTCAGGACTAGCAGTAATAGTTTATTATTATCCATTCACGTGAGCTTTTTTTTTTTTTTTTGCAGTTTTCTACTGTATATTTTTATCCATCATTGAAGTTATTTTGTACAAACTTAGTTTTTGTGAAATAAAAATTCTCAATGACCTGAAGTGAACATCCGTTTTATTGCCACATTATTAAATGATTAGATTTTGAGCAGCTTCATATAAACTGTCTACATTTACCAAGTAGTCCGCTAAATCACCCCTAACAGTCTGGCAGAGACAGAGCCAATAATTGGACAGAAATTATATCTTCCAAAGCTTTTCCTCAACATCATCAAATATTCATTACAAGTCCGAGATACCACAGGGGTCCAGCACAAAAGACCTGTTCATTTAAAACAAAACCAGTGACAGGACAGGCCTTAAAAAGGGATGATGGAAGGTGACATATCTGAACATAATGCTATAAAGTTGAAATACCACAGAAAAAGGTACAAGCAATTTCTTTCTCCAATCTCTGAGCCAGTTAATGACAGGCATAAAAAAATCCATTACAACTATAAATGTTATCAGGTCAGTGAGGGTTGCCTGTGCATCTGAGGCTCCAGGCCGGTAGCCAGTAATGGGCCACAGGGACAAATAGGAGCCCAGGATCTGAGTGAACTGTTACTACTGGAACATGAACACAAGGGGGCAATTAGAGGTGGTGTGAAGGGTGCTGGTTTGCCCTTTACAACACATGTTTATATAAAGTCATGTTCATTTACGAAGATGTGACGTGAAAAAAGAGTCCCACTTCTGAAAGGGTAAGGTAATTTAATCCGTTTTAGTGTTAGTGAAATAATAAATTAGTAGTACCACACTGGTAAGCTGAACCAAAATATGGAAAGTCAACACATTCAGAACAATCATTCCTGGTCTACTTTATTAAAATTAAATACTGTTAAAGATAGTAGTTGAATATCCGATGAAAAGAAAATGATGTTTCCATGACAACTGGGCAAAAGCAGCAGTTGTTGATGTAATTTATTGGCGAAGATCGCTTCTTTGGCTTAAACCTCTCAAATGTGAAGATGTTGTGCATCTTAGTGATTTTTATCATTGTAATGTCAATATCTGGATTTCTTCTGTGGAGGGGATAAAAAGGACAATTTGGAGTTCCCTTTAACAATCTTTCAGTGTTTCATGACACGTTAAAGACTAAAAGAATAATTGATTAAATAAAGAAAACTAAAGGATTAAGTGCTAATGAAAATAATAATTAGTTTCCATTTTCTATGCCGCCTACAGTATATCTTTCGAGGTTGCGGGGGGCTGGAGCCTATCAATGGGCGAGAAGCGGGGCACACCCTGAACCGGTTGCCAGCTGATTGCAGGGCAACATGCAAAGACAGACAACCATTCACACTAGGGGCAAATTTTAGAGTCACCAGTCAACCTAATGAGCATGTTTTTGGTCTGTGTGAGGAAGCCGGAGTACCTGGGAGAACCCACGCATGCATGGGAAGAACATGCAAACTTCACACAGAAAGGCCCCGCCTGGGGATCGAAGCGGCAACCTTCTTGCTGTGAGGCACACACACTTCCTGCTTGCGCCACCGTGCCGCCTGCATTTTTGTCCCATAAAAGCCTATACATGAACCAGATAAAGCAGTCACAGAACAGTCATAATAAAGCTGCAAAGTATCATCAAAGCCAGCGGCCTCTTCTTGCTGTGTTTCGAGACAGATTAACTTTGCACTTGGAAACTCACATATAAATGTCACATTCAACATTTTCAGTCTGATAAAGCATCCAGTTCATGTGCTTCTGGTGTTTAAAAAAAATTAATAATTACACAGCAGAGAGTGAGCCCTTTTCATTTTCAAGCCACAGTGAAAATAAGGCTCCTGTCAGCACTTAGTCTAGTTATCCAGTGTGCGTATCCCCAGTTTCTGTGGCTGGAAACCTTGGACGAGGCAGGCACAGTAAGAAGATCCTCATGGCTAAAACTCTGTGCTAATGGGAGATGGAGAAAATCTCCTCAAGGGACCCCAGACCCCTAATACACATTATTACTAGAAGTAGGAAGACGTGCTAACAGTTTTAGATCCCGGCCTACGGTGAAAACCATTGGTACAGGCAGGAGATTATTCGTGATGCATCAGGGGTGGTAAGGGGGCATTAAAAACACCTCGGATCCTTCTATCAATCTCCAGAGGGGCTTGTATCAAAACATTAGTTTTGTTTATGGGCTTGCTGGCTTTGTCCTTCACGTGGCCTCTAAGGGTGATAAAGTGAGAGTTACACGATCCACCTTAGGCAGAAATAGGAAATGTTGCTGTGAACACCAGCTGTTGCTTGGGTCGACTCGGGCAGCGAGAGGCCTCAGCCTTCCCAGGCACTGCCAAATAAAGAGACTACTGTGTTGTGTGAGACAGTTTGCCCCTCCACCTTTGCTTTTCAAAGGTGTTAAACTGCACAGGTGGGGAGGATTGCATAGTTTTAGCCATAAAGAGGATGAGGGTTGCCATCTGAAAGAACATTATTTGCACAGCGTTGCAGCATTGTGGTTAATGTAGGATCAACATTTGTCAGCTGCCAGGCAGAGGCTCCGGCAGGTAGACAGAGTCTAACATGTCAGAGGATTCGCTCCCACCATTTCAGACACTTCTCCTGCAAATGAATGACGGCTTCCAAGACATCTCAGCCTCACAACTGACAGCACAGATTCCACATTCATCTCCCGCCTTATCTCCGCGGGATCATATGCACAGGAGGTGAGGAGCAATTCCATTAGCTGTCAACAGCCGAGATGCCTCGCTAACAAAAACCAGGGGAATATGGGAGAGGAAAACATGATTGTAACCCCTCTGGCACCCAGTGATATTACACACACCACAGTCACTGTCAAGATCGAATGTTCGCAGTGTTAACATGAGGCGTATTTTCCATAAACCAAAGCGATCTGTTAATAAACCAACATGTATGGCTCTGGATTTCTGTCAGTCTTTACGCGAGAATTTGAAATTCATTTCACATTTTAAAAATTAGAGCTGACGTGGATTATTGTACCTCAGCCTGTAGTGGATTTCAGAAAGCTGTAGGAGCTACCCATCTTTGCAAATTCCTAAAAAGATACAAGATGAAACGTAAAAGTGTATATTTAAAAAGAAAATGCCAACTATTTAATGATCTGGGGGATGCTCAAGGCAACACAAGTGCCAGAAAAATGCAGAAAAGCGAATGCAAAGACAACTGGAAGACAAACAATCTTAATAACTTATCTTTGATCATGCTAATTAGTCCTTTCATTCAACCCTAAATTACATGTCCTTATGAGAAAAACACTTGCTTGCTGTATTACTATTTCAAAGAAACATGGAAGTATATTTTTTGCACCCTAAGATGAATGATGTTCACTAAATCAGAGATCACGCCTGAAAAGACTGCATACTCTGCAACACACATTGTCGATCGAAGGCCACCGGCTTCAGTTGGACCGAAACAGCCTAATATACAACTCCCCCTTTAATTGCAACCGTGTGTTCAATCAGAAAGCATAAAACTCCCAGTGGGTAGGTGGCATCTGTCCGTGAGGCCTGCTAGGATTGATGTGTCAGAGTCTGGGAGCGGCCTGGGCCGGCAGCCCGCGACCTGCGACACAGCCCCATCACTTTTATGACATCTTAAGGAATCTTCTTTTTAATACAGCCCATTACTGCTGACATACAAATCTTCCCCAACGTGGCCCCATCTATGGCCTGATCAATTTTTACACTGCTGAGCCGTCCCCTTTCCCCCTCATTTTGTCATCTCAAAATTCATATTATATAGGATTTTCTTATGGGAAAAACTGCAATAAAAATACGTCACCACCCCGACGACGTGTGCAAGTCAGTACTTTGATGTAACTTAAAAGCTTTGGAGAAAATAAAATTTGTTTCTGCAGTAAGCAGAACTGTTTAAATGTTATTTATTTTTATGTTCCTAAGAAAATATATTGTGAAGTGCAGCATTGATTTAGAACATAACCACGTCTCGATATGGGTTGGAGGGGCTGAATTTATGAATCCTTTGCACAACTCCTTTAATTGAATTTTCCAAATCTCTCACCACACACAAATAATCAATACCTACTGCTGAGGGAAACTTGCCTCAGAATTATTAGGGCCTTTCTTTTTCAATTTTGTAGTCATCAGCACATACAGACGCTGCGGGTATTTGTAATGCCGCGACCATACCCTGAAGATTTATGCTCGCCCCAAGCCTGATTGCTCAACAAGAGCGACTTTTTTTTAGAACGCTTACTGAAACTTTTGTTGACCTTAAAGGACGGTCGTAAGCGCTTCTTAACACTGCACTCTCGCTCCGACAGAGTTTTAACCATCACAGCGACACATAAGTGCAAAAAGGGGATGGCATGGCAGGAAAAAGGGGGAGAGGGAAAGGAAGTGGTAGGGAAGAAGACATGGGAGGAGAAGTGGGATTTACTCAGATTCCCTGGCAAGGTGGAGGTGCTGGACGCTCGGCACCTCAGAGAGGGGAGAGCCTGCAGAGTGTGAGCATGCAGAAAGGGCTCTACCTGGTGTGCAATGGCTGCCAGGGAAGATTTGTTTCACCATACTTCCAAGTGCAGACAATATTCAGAATCAGCAGCGTGTAAAGCAAGACTGTAATGAAAGATGAAAAAACACATTTTTCCTCTTACAAATGAAAACGAGGGGTTTTGCTGCCACAGCCTCACTTGGATTAGTATGAACGTTCGCTTAAGGTAGCTAATGTTAGCAAACATGAGACAGAGTTTCTGTGCAGCTGACAACACAGTCAGTTTGCTGACTATGACTCATGTTACATTACATTTACCATTATCCATGACATTATAAAGGTCACTGCTGTCTGCACGTTTGCCTCCCCAGTCTGGATGTCCCGGAGGAAGGGGGACAAATAGCAACATATTTGAATTGTAGTAGTTAATTCGAAGAGATAGGCAGGTGTTGATCTTTCACACCAGCAATATTTGCATGCAGATATTTGAATGTGACTGATCTCTGCATCTTTTTAAATACTATGACATACACCGGTATGACGTGTAAAGACTTCAGGATGATCGACAGCGTGTTTCTCAGCTAAGTAAATGAACCATCGACCGCTCACTTTAAGTTGGATGTCCTCCATCATAGACTTTCTTGTACAGTGTAGTGAGGGTAAGACAATCCAATTTAAATCATGTGACTCTGGATCTATTGAGTGTTGAGTCTATGAGTGGAAAACAGTTAATTACAATGATCTATAATCGGATGATCAATGATAAATCACTACTGGGCACCTGAAGAAAACATCTGATGTGGTGGAGAAATTAGTCAAATCCATATTGAGTGTGTATGTAGTAATGCTTCAGCATAGCCTTAAATATACAATCATGCTTTTTAAAGTAGATATGTAGGACTACACATCATGTAGCTGGTTTGTCAGGTACAACAAACTCCTTTTTATTATACTTTTGTTCTTATGCATGATATTGAACAGTATATGATTCCCACTGATGATGTCAGGGTAAGAACTATGTCCTCCTAAAACACTCCAACTTTCCAACCAGTTTTTTCCACTTCCCTCCCTTGGATTCGACACGTGGACCCAAAGCCAACAGGCCATAGCAGCGAATCTAAACAAACATTTTACACTAGAGCAGAATCATGCTTCAAGATACCATCAACATCATCTGTCTGGATTTCACGCTCCCAGCAGATATAGGCCAGAACTCTTCAGCAGCTTTGAATAACAGTTTGTTTACTTAAAATGTGTGTCTCAATGCACATAGAGGGCCAATTCTCCCACAGCAATCAGCCTTGACATTGTGAAGTCTGTTGTTGTAAGGAGGCTTATGCAAAACTGATAAATTTCACAGATCCACCATGTGACAAAAATGTGACATTCCTGTGGCGTGGAGCCACAATGCATCATGTATGTTCAGCTCCCTCACTGGAACTAATTAAAATGATTTCTAACAACCTCATCGGAAAACAAGCTTGCCTCCTGACAATACCCCCTATTAATTTTACACAAGTCGCCATTGTATGATTGGATCACAAGAATTGCTCTGCTGCAGGCATAATATGTGCCTAAAATAATCAAATTAATTCTTTCCTTAGGAAATCTACTGACTTGTTTGTGGAACCATAACAAAATGTTGTTTTTCTCCAAAGGTCACAGAACGCACGATTGTTGGAAAAACTAAAACAAGCATCCATTGATGCTGTTAATGCTAAAAAGCAAAGAAGATCAAGGAAGAAGCGAATGAAGTAGTGAAGTAGCGGCAGATGGGGATGTCCTTCGGAATAATGCAGCCTCGTGACTACATTGTTTTTCTGCTCATCGCGAAATAAGCCAAACAATTGAGACCAAAATGATTTCTCACAGCCTTTTAAAGGCCTAGAGATAAAGTCACAATCCTAGCAGTCTGAAGGGAGGTCTTGATACAAGCAAAAAGTAGGGACACTGGTGGAAGTCGACTCATGTAAATGGTCCAGCAGACCAAACTGAATATGCCCTTTGAGGAAATAGGTGTTGAATTTCCACACTTCAAACATGTCAGTTTTAATCTTCAGTAAATCTTGTGATATTGAGGAAAAGTCAGCTCTTCTCAGCATGTGGCCATAAAGTCTCTCAGTGATCAGTAATGTGAAGTCGGCGTGTTTATCCTGATGGCATAAAAGCATAGTAGCAGATGAATGTTAAACAATAAAAAACTGTTTACTCTAACGCTGCGTTAGGGTTTATTACGTTCATTAACAGATAAATTACCTTGACTGTGATGCTTGGGGTCTTTATTTTCTTTGAAAGAGGAGTCTGGATGCTGAAAAGACACAAATGCAATCACAATTATTTTAAAAACGTGAACAAATAGAGAGCGCAGCCCAAAATTAATGCCATAAATAACTGTAGACAGAACAGAAATCAGAGCATAAATATTCTACATCGAGCTGGGTCCGTGAAAAATGCAGCAAATAACTCTCACTCAACCTCAGTTTTCACTTTCACACAGACATATTCAGTATTTTTGTTGATCTTTACTCACTCAGCTCCCTGTGTCTCCTTAGCTCAGTGTTCAGGTCAGTAGATGATCCAGTGAGGAAACGTCCTTGTTCACTGCTGCCCTCTGCTGACAAATTAAAATACAGGATCAAGGAGATAAAAGGAAAACCTCCAAACCCCCTAGCAACAAAGGAAATAGTGGGAAAGGGGAAAATATAGCTCACAGTATTAGAGATGAATGAACAAAGTTAAAAAAAAAAAAAACTCACAGCAGTAGTCTGAAAGGAAAAGCCAAGTCAGAAGTGAATATTCAGTGTGTAATAAAAACCGTCATCTCTCAATCTCAAGATATGATGGAGACGGAGACATTTCCGCCTCTTGTAAAGATTTAGGACCAAAGAAAAAGTCTTTCTCGTGAATGTTTCCTCCAGCTCTTTCCTGGCCTTGATGAATGCATCCGCAGATTGTTAGATCGCACAGAGTCCAGAGAGTGGGCTGACATTTGCACGATGACATGTTCAGAAGTCTTTGTGTTAGAACTCTGACAGTGTGAAATCACTGGTTGTGATATTAAAGCCTAAAAAATGAAACACAGGTCACTGGTGGAGCCTGAATGAGCCTAAAGAAGACATTTAGTTTGTAGTATGTGTAAAATACAATCCAATGGTAACTGTATGATCTGAATAATTGTCTATAACTAAAAGATTTACTATCTAAAATCCCCTGTTGTAAACCGCTTATTTACAGTATTTAAGCTCTTATGTGTTCATTCAATTGTTTACCCCATTTTCTCTTGTGCTTAATTGTACTTTTGTGTTTCACTGGTTGTTTTCAATCTGGCCATTTCGGGTTCCACTTCTTCCCTCCAAATACTACTACATTTATTTTGAAATTTACAATAAATTAAAAAATCTGCTGTGCCCCAAATGACCCTAATATGACATAAGCAAGTGAGTGTTATGATTGCACTGTAAACCGAGCTCATGTAATGTATTAGTGACAGCTCTATAAAATTAAAAACTAATGCTTGTCTTGATAGATGGGCCAGACACAAAATGTCTGCCTTGGCTAAGGAAATGGTTCTTGTGTTAAGTGACTCTTATACAACTATTTTTAGTGCTATGTAAATCACTGATAATTTGGCCAGTGATGTATCTCCGTCATTCCGTGTCTCCTGTCATTAAATTCTGATATGTCATTATGGCCATCAGGAAAGTGTGGCAATTGAAATATAGCAACTCATAAAAGGGAGTTCTCTGAAATGCTTTAACTCTCTGCTCTACTTTTGGCTCTCGACGCATTGACAGTTAGCAGTGGAAAAAAATGTCATTTGCAGCCTACAATATAAGTTATTAATGAAAATAATTGTTTAAAATGTGGGTAATGCAGAGGCTGTGAACATGTCTGTGTGACCTCTTGTCCATGTGTTGTGACTTTGGTCTTGCCTGTTGATGAAGCACCACATCCTTAATAAGAGAGTACACTGGAATATATGCAAATAACTGTTTCTTTGTGGCCTGACAAGGGGACAGTATTGTTTACCACAAAATGATTACGATACACACAGTATGACTTCCACTGACAACAACCACATGTCTATGATCTAAAATGCAGTTGCAGATTATTCACAGATGTGGGGGGCAGAGAACGGAGCTTGTGTATTGAAGTCGTTCATCTGGCAATACACCTTTGCAGTCACAGGTGTTCATTTTAAGCAATCAGGACAGACTGGACTATTATACCATGACACAGGATAAGAGTGATATTCTTGGTGAAATCAAGGACATGTCCTAAAATTCACTTGGCTTCTGCAGGTTTAGGCAGAACTTTTGTCACATGGTACACTGACATGTTTTCAGAGATCCGCAGTGACATTTGATAACACACCTGCTGGAGAATTTGCGCGTGGTTTCTTGCAGGTAGCTGTATTTTGGAGGCTGGATGCTATTCAGGACGGAGAGAGGACAGAATTCGACAGAAACAAGCCATTACAACTCACACTTTTAACACAGGCAGTGTACATGTTTCACTTTAAAAACATTCTATTGCACAGATATGAGAAAGCGGTATGACAGCTAAAGGCGATCCGTAAATTACACTTTTTGTCCCCACGACAATACACGAGAGAGGCTAACTCAAAGTACATTTTCCACTTCACGGTTAAGAGAGAAAATTACTACATTAATAAGAGCAACATAAAGTAATTTTACGTGAATATTGCAGTGACAAAACGACATTATAGACAGGATTAGGCCAACAGCTAACTCTAAAATTAGTAGCAACACTAAGACAGTGTAACTGCGTTGTTGATGTCAGACACAAACTAGCTAGCAAATACTGTATACAATGTTAACTGCCAATGGTGATTGTGTCGAAGTTATACTCTGTGCTGCTCTAGGTTAACGTTACACTTCTGGGGTAACTTAGAGCTCAACTCTTATTAATTACCATAGGCTTCAGTTTAGTTGTCAATACAATAGATAAAAAAGATACAGCGAAGAATACTCACGTCATTTCCAGGTTTAGCAGAAGTTTGTTACAAATGTTTGAAACTAGCGCCTTTGCTACACTCAAATGGTTCGTGTAAAACATAAACTGTCCTATAATTCCTGCTGTCTCTCCTTTGCAAAAACGACTAGGAAATAAATCTTTAAAATAGATCTTTTTTTATATTTTAAACAATGCGTTGAATTTTTTTTGTCAACCGGGTGATTGCAATTCAGCGTCACATTCGTTTTTTTTAGCAGGAACCTCAAATGTTAATGCTTGTTTCCTCAGTGTCGTTTACGGTGAACACCAATGAGTTTTTGTTTACCTAGCAACAGACTGCGGAAAGCAAAGGTGTGTCACAAATCAGTCAGTGCTAACGCGATTTGATTTAGTGAAATGCATCTGGCATGCTTTCAGATTATTGTTACGGTATGATGAAAAAGTAGAAATAATTGAATTTAGCGCAGGTTAGCTGCCATATTTGGTCGACGCCCGGTTTCTAAGCTGGAGAGGGCTAGCAAACGGTAACCAGGTCCCTTTCTTCTCCCAGACATGTCTTTTCAAGAGTCACCTCGTCCTTCTGATGAAGAGGAGGCTTTCTACACGCAGTGCAGAGCCGCATACCTAACTGTGTTCAGATCTAGTTTGACAAATATCGCTTCCAAACAGCAGTTATGTCGTGGTAAGCTAACTTCAAACTATTAACTAAATAGAGCCTGCTCGCTAAGTTAACTAGCGATCCACGTTTATGTGCCATTGATTTTCCAGTTTAAAGGAAAACTCCATCTTTGATTTAATGATCATGTTATTTCTATGAAATATGAAATAGAAAAAGTTTGGGCACCCCTGGTCAGAATTTCTGTTATTGTGTTGGTTAAGTGAGTAGAAGATGCACTTATCTTCAAAAGGCATAAAGTTAAAGATGACACACAAGACCAAGAAAACTTTCTGAGAGAAATGTTCGTTGCTAGAAAGGCAAATAAAACCCTCCCATCTGACTGCCAAAGACCTTCAGGAAGTTTCAGCAGACTTTGGAGTGCTGATGCACTGTTCTACTGTGTAGCAACCCATGCACAAATATGACCTACATGGAAGAGTCATCAGAGGTCATCCTGCGTCCGGGATGCGTGCGGGCCGGGATCTGACCCGGGACACACACACTAATAATAATAATAATAATCATAATAATAATAATAGCAACAACCCAGGCCGGATCAGTACCCGTGATCTGACCCGGGACACACACACTAATAATAATAATAATAATAATAATAATAATAATAATAATAATAATAATAATAGCAACAACCCAGGCCGGATCAGTACCCGGGATCTGACCCGGGACACACACACACTGATGATAATAATAATGATAGTAACAGCTGGGTCGAGTATAGTTGAATTGAAGGCATGTATCAGTTTTTCAGCATTCGACCCAGGGTCAAACCTGGTACCTACCCAAGTCTGACCCGGGACCAACACGGAACTTTCCCTGGACTTTTCCGGGTCGGTCCCAAGTAAGTTCCGGGACATTGCTGGGACCAACCCGGAACTCTCCCGGAAATCTATGCCGGTCTGGCAAATTATTGCTTAATGTGAACCCCGTCCCGTGGCGCAAAAAACGTTGGGGGCCACTGCTCTAGAGGACAAGCTGAAGGTTTTGCCTTGACCCTCGCAGTCCCCTGACCTACACATGATCTAAAATCTGTGGATAGAGCTCAAAAAAGCAGTGCATACAAGACAGTCCAAGAATGTCACAGAACTAGAAGCCCTTTGAAAGGAAAAATAAGCACAAACCCCCAAACAAGAACTGAAAGACTCTCAGCTCACAACGAAAAGCCTTTAGCAGCTGTGACAGTGCTGAAAGCACTGACTATGCAGGGTGCCCAGACTTTTCCTTCGGGCCCTTTTCTTCTCTGTGTTACATGTTCAAAAAGTGTTTGAAAGGGCCATCAGTTTGGTTTTTTTTTTCACTAGAATATCTAGTGGTGATTCCAAAAATACCAAATCTGATAACATTATGCACAATACATTTGGGTTTTTTTTACCTTAAGATACTTAAGGGGAAATGAATCAGGAAAAGTGCATGCCGGGGGATAACTTTTGTAGACTAACTTTTTGGCTCAGAAAAACAAACAGTCCTTTTGCTGCAGTTATTGTCATCAGCCTTTGCTACTTGTAGACTGAGTGTTTTTTCACATTCATCCTATTCAGCTCTCCAGCTGGCCGGTAGGAATCCATCTCATGCAACTCTCAATAAATACTGGACCCCGCGAACATCCAAACTGAACTTTGATGACTTCTGTGAGATTCTCAAGTGTGAGAAGAAAACTGAAGACAATGAGCTGATGAGGGCCTTCAAAAAGATGGACGTGAACGGCGATGGCTACATCTCACACAGAAAACTGGAGAAGGTTCTTACCACGGTGAGTCGCCGAAGACATGCTGTATTAGACAGACCTGCAAAAAAATGAGTACTTATTGTTTCAGTGAAATGATTTAAATCACTGATCGGCTCTTGCTTAGGCAAAAAATAAACGTCTTTTGTCTTGTTTTTCCTACTAAAGAAAATGTGTTGAATCTTGCAGACAGGAGAGAAAATGTCCTCTGAAGAGGTGAATGCTGTTTTCTCATTACTTGACGTCAACAAAGATGGGAAGCTAGACTATGCAGAAGTAAGTTTAGACAAGTATGAAGTGACTTTGATTCTTCCTGATCCTGTTACCGTTTGCTATATATACAACACTCATCAGGTTATCTTATCTGTCCAAGCCTGTGAAAAAGTTTATTTTTAATCCGTTTGTCAGCTTAAGATAATCAGTGCACCAGCGTGGCCTCACAGCAGACGCTACTATCCCAAACAGTCAGGAGAAAAGCTTTTGGAAGCAAATTAAAAATTTGCCTACAGAGGTCAAATGGATTGAATTCCACCCTTCAACCCATATTGTTACTACTTGCTACAAAAAATAGCCATTGTTCTGAACCAGTTCAAATGCACCGCTGTAAAAATACCCTTTCTTATGTCTCATTTGTTCAAAATCTTTTTCTTATAAGTTGAAAAGTCTTGCTTTAGTGTCATACGCTTACCCCCATCCAATATATAAGCATTTGTGACGCTCTCCGTTGCCTCAGAACATCCACATGTGTCATCCCCTTACCACTGGTTTCCTGTTGCTGTCAGTTCTGCAGATTGCTTGTGACGACAGTGGAGCAGTGTCAGATGGCTGCTCTGGAGAGGCTTGAGGCCAACGCCAAGCTGAAGAGACAGAATTTTGGCAGTCAGTCGTACAGCCCTCCGAAGAACTCCGTGTCATCGGCATCAGCGGCAGCAGCATCACAAGCGGCAGTGACTCTCCCTCAGCCTCCAGAAACACCTAGGGCAGACTCAGACACAACACTCAAGAAAGGTACATGTGACTTCCCAGAATAAGAAGAGCAATGCCACAAGGAGACAGATTTCCCCCTTCTCTTTCATCTTCCTCAAAAGCTCTCTTTTTTCCCATCCAAAACACATATCAAAATATATCTCATTAATTATATTATTAATATCATCAAAGACCCAGAACTCTGCACTGTAAAATCTAATTGAGTCACCATTCACTGCTATACTCAGTAACCAAGATATTGAGAAAATATGTAGAGAAGACTATTTTTGCAAGGAAACACTGATGTGTTCCTGGGGTATGACTGCAGATTTCAGTTTATGCAGCACAATCTACAAGTCCACAGTAGCAGCCAATGGCGACTGCACATCACGTATAGTTCAGATTCCAGAGTATAGTTGCAGAACCATGCCCCAATACGCCTCACCGATTAATTTTGATGAATAAATAATAACTCTGTTATTGATCGATTTTTCACTTCCCCTGTGACAAATCACCTCATTAAGACAGGCCATACATCATAATAGCCACACAATTAGGGCAGCTTGTTTGGAGGGAGGAGACTGTAAAGTGTTGTGATTTGGGTAATCATCTCTGCCATTATGAGACTGACAAAAGCTCCATCTACCCTCACGAACAATGGTGCCTTTCAACTATGGTGTTGGAGCTCTTGCCAAAAATATGTTTTCATAGCTTAAACAAGCAATAACTACCATCAAGTCCAACTTCATCCCTCTGCAACGATACTTAGAGCATGCACCAGCAGAGTTGCACCTTCAGCTAGATCAAGGTGGATGTAAAAATCCACTTTTTTTTGCACTGTGGACAGGCCCACAGCGGGAAGATAGATGGGGTTGATTTAAGTGGTCTGTCCATGTTCATGTTATTGATTCGGAGGATTCCACCACTTCTCACTGGGGAGATGATGAGGGATTAGACGGTGGTCAGGAGGAGGGCCCAGTCGACCACCGCTGCAAAAACAAATGAGCTCCCACACAGTTGTCTGGATTATCACATTATTGTACCTCTCCCACATATTGATTTATACCCACTACATTTTAACAAGACTCTGGCACGAGATGCAACGTGATCGCACATGTTGAATGGGTTATTCTTGGAGCTCAAAAACAGTTTTGATTGCTCATTGGGGGTTGCATTTGTCAGTATGAACCAATACCTTTACCAATACCAATACCCTGAGAGCGATGTTATTATTGTATAGGACATGGGTAATTCAGGCTAACTCTTTTACAAATAATTGCTGAGGCACAGATTTATTATTTATCAGGTGTTTTGCATCTGACATGTTTTGGAAAATTGATCGCCTGCCGTGGTGTTTCTCTTATAATCGGTCTGTTTCATTCTTGCAGTTTTCATAAACCACTAATGCTGAAATAACACTGGCGATAAATTCCCATTAAGTATAAACTCAGACTGAAGCTTTTGTTGGGCCATGTTTCAGTGCATCTTTGTCCACATTCACCCAACAGGTACAATTTAAGATTAAACTACCGCCATCAATACAAAATAGATCCATGACAAATACCATGACAGTGGGTCCATTTATTTCTCTGCTTTGGTAATTTGGCTGTAAGCCTATTACTTCACTCGGCATCTTGATTTCCCTGCCTTGGAAACAATCAGACCCCTCATTAGAGAATTGATATTTTCTGGCTTCAATTAGTGTTCAAGGAAAAAAAGTTGTGCAAGAGAATTGATTTGAGTGGGTGCTGTTATGCCAATTGTGATTTAAAATGCCTCCGTAATTAATTAGAAGCGAGTTGAACTTGAGATCGCACTTTCTCAGAAACCTCGCGCAGAATAGCCGTCTCCACTTGAACCCGGGAAAGGACTTCTGAGAAGACAGATTACAGTGTCAATTATGTTGTGCACCTCATCTCTCTTTTGAAAGTGTGTTTACAGTTTGGAGAGGGGAGGGCTGCGCTTAATCTGTCAGTCAGTCAGTTCAGCTATCGGCTCTGCTGCAGCACTGTTTGGTTTTATGATTTATTCATCGTATTTATTTATGTATTTTTTTAGCATATGTGTTTCTGTCGTAGCGTTTATCTTAGTGAGTTTTTCTGTTTGTCTGTGGTGTGTCTCAGACAGCCGATCATCCTCCCGTCCTTCTTCCGCTCGCAGCAGGCGGTCGTCCCTGTCCAACCCAATCAGTGTGACATCCAGCAGCACAAAGGCCAGCAAAATACAGGAGCCCTCAGGCTTACAGGTAACCCCCTCATGGTCACGATGGCTGTAGAGCTGCAACTCATAATTGTCTTCATTACTGATGAGTGTGTCGATTGTTTTTCCAATTAATCGATTTATGATTTAGTTTACGGAATGTCAAAAACGTTGTTAGAGCCCAAGTTTTTCAGTCAACACTGCAAAAAACAAAGATATTCAAGTTATTCAAAACCACGAATCCTCACATCGGAAAAGCTGGAATCAGAAAATCTTTCGCATTTTCGTTTGATTAAACAGCTATTACGAGTAATTGTTTAAAAAAAATTGTTGGAGATAAATCTTTTGTCAATCAGCTGATGAAATAATATATATAGACATATTTTTTTCAGCTCTGCGTTAAGATGTAGAGATTTTTTACGATAATACCCAAACAATAAGATCCTGTTCATGTTTGTGAGCTCATGAATGAAGTAGTAACATAAGCAGGGCTGTCTGCTCCTGTCTGCAAATGCTTCTTAAATTGAATTTGATGACCACAAACTGTGTGTAATGCAGTCATTTATAGTATAACTCATCCATTGCATGGCTTACAGTATATGCTTATTATCTTCTGTAAGCAGCATGCTAATCTCTGAATCTGAAAGATTACCTGTCTGCACCATCACTGGCCAAAACCTGGAAATCTTCGTATGTGGGCTCCAGTGACAGCCTCCATGATAACGCGGGCCTCGCAGCCCCACTGCTCTCCCAGTGTCACTGTTTCCCAGGGTTGTTGATGGGCGAATTTAGCCCAGGGTGGAGAGATATACAGTGTATTGATCCCCCGCTCTTTGTTTTCACTCTTTTTGGCTTAACCTCGGCTGGTTTGCTTTACAGCAAGAAAAATAAATAAATAAAAATAACAGCCCCCTGCTCCATCTCTCAGGTCCGAGCATTGTATTGAGATTGGAAAGGGCCAGACATCATGGAGGTGAAAGAATGTGTGTCCAGAGATTACCTCTGAGAGAAGTTCTGCTCGCTATATTGGCTGCTATATTGCCACAGGCTGATAACTGGGAGGTGGCGGGTGGAGGGTAGGCTGTGTTTTTGTAGTGGCGTGTGTGTGTGTGTTCATGTGTGTATGCCTTGTGCCTTGTTAATGTGTAGTCATGAAGACATAACCAGTAAGGAATCGTCATTAGGATTTACTTTTATGTGTAGGTATTGATTATAAGAATTAAAATAAGATAAGGTAACTAAGATAAGGTAAATGGTTTAAATGTGTGTGTTTGCGTGTGTGTGAGATTGTGTGTGTGTGTGTGTGTGTGTGGCTGGTTTGGTGTCCCGCGACCCTCCGTGTAGCAGTAAATCAGACCTGTGGCCGGAGCAGGTGACAGCGTCTGTATTAGTCTGCAGGCTGACCCTCTCTCTACGGGGGCATTAATTCTGATGTCTTTAAGCAGTGGATGGGTGCCCATGGCAATTTCCCTCATTTAATATTGTCTGGACAAACCACTGAAGTGTTATGGTTTGATCTTTTATGCTTCTCACAGACCAAGATAAATACTTTGAGAAAATGGCTTTTCTCTAAAGGAGTGACACGCTCCGTCTTTATGGTACTTTCTTTGTTTAACTTGGTGATTTATTTGTCCACTAAAAGGATATATAGCCTATTCCAGACTCGCTGGGCCCTCAGTGTCCTCTTACTGTGTGTCCACACCAACTGTGTTTTCATTTAATGTGCCCCCAATGAGTGGAAGGAAAACTTCCTTGTTTTGATGTTCCGGTTCAATTTCAAATTATTACCTCATTTCAGTTGTGCTGCCAGACAAAGGAACAACAGGATTTCAAAATGAGAGAAATATTAGGATTCATAAATATTGCCGAAGTAGCCTCTTGATGCTTTTGAATGACCGCTGGCCCAAGATTGAAAAGGCTGTATTTATCAAAGTTAAATGGACTCCAATTTGCCGTATCAGGTCCCAGAGGGAGATTCACGTCGGCGTTCAGCAGCAGCACAGTGCAACACTCCTGCCCTCCTCTGGATCAGCATGAGTATGACAGGTGTTTACATGATGCTGAGCTGACACAAGCTGCCTAACAGTGGAGTAGCCCCCTGAAGGTTGGAGCGGTAATTATGACGACGGCAGTTTCTGTTAATCAAGAGAGCCACCTCACTGTTATGACTGACTGCTTAATTCACTTTTTCGTGCCAAGATATACTTCCCCTGTCACAGGATCAATCTCCCTTTCAATAGGAACTGCAAATTAGTTTTCTGTTGAATGAAGAAACATGTTTTGTTGTCAAGCGGCACGGCAGTTTGTTGGGATTGTGTCAGGATCGAAACACAGACCACCTGGCTCTACATGTAGGTCTGATAAAGCTTAGAAATGATCATTTTTCAGCTTTATTAGCCGCATTGTATGAGTTTGCATGAGCGTGGTGGGACAGATGTTAAACAGAACTGTTATGCTTCATTGCAGGAGTGGCATCACAGTGATGTGAAGGGCTGCTTCTTCTTGGAGGATGACGGGACTGTCGGCTCATTACAGTACCAGCTCCACATCCCCCAGACCACCAACGTCTACCTAAGCATCCAGCCACTCAGCCTCAGCCACAGACCTGGTACTGCCTCTGTTTTATATTACAGATGAACCCGAAATCAGAAAAAGGGATGTTATTATAGGTCAGTACTTGCGGTGAGGAACAGGACAGCACCTCTGGAGCTGGAATTCAGTAGTTTGCTCAAAGATTCTGGATTTGGACCTCAGTCCCTCTGAATTCATTACTTTCATCAGTTTCTTGGTGGACTGCCTCATGCACCGTTGCTTCGCCACGTTTTTAGTGTTGCACAGTTTAAAATGCTATTTGTGACATTGTAACATTAATTTAAGTATCACCCCAGTAATTTTCAGATTATGAATCATAAAGAAAAAGACTGCACAGAGTACTGGCGCCCTGTGCACTGTATTTTACATTGTGTGGCAGCAGGTAGGATTTTGTAGGTGCTGCGCTGGATAGTGTTGCAGCTCAGTGCACAATAATTTATGAAGAGGGTGCAACTCAGTTCATAAAGTTGGAGCAAGCAATAACAGATAGTGGATTGATGGAGGTGGTGGAAAGTCACTCCTCTATATGTGCTTTAGTAAAGAAGCGGACAGAAGTTGAACACAGCTTGTGAAGTGTGTTTGGTGACTTGAAATGTGTGTGCAGCCAATCAGAGAGGACTGCAGAAGCCTGCATATATTACGCCTACATTTGATTCTTTGTCTGCACTGTACGCTGCAGTAGTTTTGTAGTGAATATGTGGTTTTGTTGTTTTTTGTTACAAACTTGTTCCGTGATAGTCCAAACAAACGCCCTGCATCTTGTGCTGTCTTATTTTTCAGACAAGGCGTCTTCATGGATGACAGTGGACACGGCTCTTTTTGTCGTGTCAGCTGGTGAAACCAAAGAGGACTCCACTTTAGTGTGTTTCACTGAGTCAAAAGACAAAGAGGTATGTTTGTGTGTGTAGTGGGATGTACATGTCACGTACTGTGCTGTAGGATTTGTTCACGTTCAGTTTTAATCATTCCCAGTGATGCCTAATTAGACATTTTTTGCTGACACAAACTAATTCTTACATCATATATTGACCCCCGAATGTGAGATGAAATTGTCTGTAGGTCCAAAGGTAGCAGCTAGTGGAGGATTCAGATCCTTGACTTATGTAAAAGTAGCAATATCACACGAGTTCTGCATCCAAAAACCTTTCTTAAGTTAAAGTACATAAGTATTATCAGCAAAATATACTTAAAGTATGAAAAATAAAAGTACTCATTGTGCAGTAAAATAGTCAGTGTTTTGCTATTATATACGATGTTTTTTACTGCTGCAGGAATGTGTATGTTGCATTTTAATAACATAGTCATTCATGATTGAGTTAATTTAACTAAGTGATGTACTGTTTGGTAGTTTAATCTACAGTTATGCATCATATTCTATAAGATCATCATCATCATCATGTTTGCAGTGTTGCTGTCCTGTGAGAATGTACCTCTAAAAAGTGGAGATGGACAGGAAGAGTATGAAAAACTGTAATCTGAGAAGTAACTAACGCTGCCATACAAATGTAGTAGAGTAAAAAGTATAATATTTGCCTCTGAGATGTGGTGTAGTAGAAATGTAAGGTTGCATAAAATGGAAATACTCAAGCCAAGTGCAAGTACTTCAAGTTTGTAGTGAAGTACAGTACTTGAGTAAATGAAGTTAGTTCCATTCCATCACTGGTAGTTGAAACTTGATTTTGCAAGTTTCCGGATGCTCAGGGCCTTTAACCTCCTCTGCTGCTCCTCCGCTCCTACAGAAGTATGTTTGGAAAGGTGAATTGAATGCTGGGACTTACTACCTGCTTCCCTTCACGACTGGCTGCAAACTGAAGAAAAGGAGCAAAAAGAACATTTGTAATAAACCTGTCGAGCTGGTCTACAGGACTGACACTGGAGAACTGGACCTCACCAGAGAGCTCAGGCGAGTGTGTGAGTGTGTGCGTAGGCATGTATGTGTGCATGGGGTTAGGGTTAGGATGAATGGATGAATGGATGGATACATGAGTGGAAATTTTAGACATATATGGACAGATTTGGACAGTCCTGTATGACACGTCTCTGTGTTGCTTCCTCCGTGCCACAGGGAGGTGCTGTCTGACATCTTTGAGGTGATAGACATGGATGGAAATGGTTTGCTCAGTCTAGAGGAGTACAATTTCTTTGAGCTGAGGACCAGTGGAGAGAAATGTGACAAGGATGCCTGGGCTGTCTGCAAAGGTAATCATTCTCATCATGGCATGAATGTGATGTCAAATTCTATGTAAAGGCTCCATTGTGGCTCTCACTGTTTGCTTTGTTGGGAGTGTAGAGAACTTTGATATGAGGAAGAATCAGCTGACACGGCAAGGCTTCATGGAGCTGAACCTGATGGAGGCCACAGAGAAAGATGGTGACCCTGCTGACCTTTGGGTCACCTTAGAGGCCATGGGCTACAACCGCATGCTGGAGCTAGTCGATGTGAGTTTCCACATCTGCTCTCGCCTCAATGAACCACATTTAATCAGACACATTTTGATCTGTTTTAATATGAGGTGAAATAGCTGTAATATGCTCTAATTTAGGGTTTCCATTTAACACAGCCACTGAATTGACTCAGTTCCTGTTTCTTCACATTTGATCTCCGTGACCAAAGCATCAGAGTGAAAATGTGTGATACAACAAAAGCACTGGTTGTAATACACACAGATACTGAGAGACATACATCCAGGCTTTCACTGTCTCCCTTGAATCCTACTAACTATGAATGAACTCCTCTACCCCTGACTCTGTCAGGCCTGTCCATTCCAGATAGACGTCCACTGTGAGGGCACTCAGCCATCCATGCAGCCACTCAGTATGGACTCAGGGCCCAAGCTTCTGAACCAGGCACTCCAGAAGTCCATCACAGCCAGGACAGGGGCCAAAGCACTGAGGGGGCAAGACAACATCTTCATCTACACCTGGCGAGGAGAACACAGGATCTCCTCCCTCATAGCCAACAAGGTGGTCCTTGTATAGGAGTGATTATCTAACAGCGCAGGTTTAGTTGTGAAGTTAAGATATAAGTGTCATAGATGTGGAGCTACCTCCAAAGTTTTGCAATATCTGCAAAGAAGCAAGTGAATGTTCTGGTTGAGCGTGTCAAATGACCATGAATCCAAATGGCCACTCATGAGTGATGAGGGAAAGCTGTAAGTGAATAAGCTGTTTTTTAAATTCGCAAGGTGATTTTCGTCAAAGAAGTGACGGAAAACGCAGGAGTGGCTGAAACAATTACACTGTTTGTGTAAGTAAGTGGTAATGAAAACACTTTTCCAAGGTTTTTGGATATAGATAGTTTAGACACTGTCTACAGTGTATGGTTGCAAAGACCATCCCCCCTGTTTGTCATTGATATGCAGCCACCGTATTGATTCTCATAGCAACAGGAGCTACTCAGAAAGAATGAACTGGTGATACAAAAGAATGACTGAGCAGGGGAAATGGTTAAATTTGTATGCTGTTTACCTTGCCTTCCCTCTTTTGTTTTATATTGACCCATTGACTTACAATTCTACTACAGTGACAGTACAGTGGCAGCCATGAGTGGAGAGTAATACTGTCATGTAAACACATCCTGTTCCCACATAACCTTCAGTTGTTTCCAAACATAGCAAGAGTTTGGTACAGTACATGGAGATGTAATTTATTCTCAGATTAGCATAATGTTATCTGTTCATTCATAGTTTTATATTGATACAGCACATAAATCCAGATTTATGAGTAAAAGAAAAATAGACTGCTGTTTTAGACTGTAGAGTCCTAATTATGTATCTGCAGTATTTCTATGTTTGTGTAGATGTTGAAGCCAGTTCCTGATCATTCTGTGATGTTAAGAAAGCTGATCAATGACTAATACCCTTTTTGTTGCAGACCAACCAGAAAGTGACTGTCCATGTAAACAATGAGCAGAGCAGAAACTGCTGCAGCAGCAGAGGCATGAGTGTGTTTGCGGTCGAGGTGCCAGCCAGGACCAAGATGGTACGACAATGCTGCCTTAACATCCTGAATCATGAAAAACATCTTAAACAAGACAATGTTCCATATAACTGCATTCAAATTACAACTAAATTGTTCATTCTGAATAAGAAAATACTTAAATTATAACTGATACAATGGAATGAAATGACCGCACTGATACAACGATGTGTGTCCTGTCCTCTAGGTGTGCCAACACATCCTGCCCATCAATGAGAGACAGGACTGGTACTACAGCTGTGTGGAGACCATACTACCCTGCACATAAAGCTGTGCTCCCAACAAGGATTCAAGCCTGTCTGTGCCACTGATACAGAATAGTGATGGGCAACAATTATTCAGAAACCAGTGGTTTGAAGTAGGATGCATAATCAATAGAAATTGTTCTGGCAATATGAAGACTGTTGCTCCTGGTTGGATCAAATGATTGTTCTGTGATATTTTATTGTAATTGACCACGTTCAAAAGGAACACTGCCTAATCCTTTCAACCTTTAGAAAGGAGCCCTGCTCAGATCTTTTTTGTAAAGCCTCGTACGTCAGGCCAGGAGCAGAGACCTTCTGCCTGCTTGTGGCCAGAAGCTTGATCAAGCCCACACTGCAAGGGTGGTGTTTGGGAAGCTCAGTGACTCACGGGTGTTCACCACAGATGGCAGCAGGAGACTGTAGCACAGTGACAGTGGTTGTTGCTGATGTTGTTGTGCCTCTGTATGTTTTGTTTAATGTAAAGAATTTCAAATTCCCTTAACAATAATAAACATTTTAAATGTGTACAATGCATAGATCAAGGGTAACATTGCCAACATGACATAGCATTACGGGAGAGTGCATAACATACATATTGCGAGGTAACAAAAAAAAAAAAAATCTTGCCATGACCCTAGAGGGGCTCCGTAGTTTGGTACTGTACTTTTTTTTTTTTTCAATAAACACTTAAGATGATGAAGGCACCTGTGAATGATAGGGAGGGTAGTAAAAGATGTATGACATACTCTGGTGCTTCATTGTGTGACATCAGTCTAAATTTTGGCTTGGTAATTTAAATAGTTTTATAATAGAGAGTTATTTACCAGATTAATATTCATTATACTTTAGGTTGGTTTATGTTTTTGTTTTGTTTGTCCAACAGCAATCCACAATCACAATTAAATGAACAATAATTTTCACCTTCGTCATGTCACCATATACAGTCATTTCATCAGAGAGGCTCCAACAAACTTGCTAAGATGTTATTTTCTTACATTTTTATATATTTTGCTTTGAAAAACATTTTGTTATTTTATCAATTTACCCGTGTAGGTTTTCCTTCACTAATGTCTCTTTGGTTTACATTTGAATGCAACACTTGCATGCTCCACATCAACAACATTACACCCACATCGACAACTTGTTTCAGGAGAAAATACAGCTGTATTTCAGCACTGTCCTGCTGGATGTGTGAAGATGAGTAGATGTTTCTATAGATGTAACCTGGACATCTATAGAAATGTTCATTTCTTAAACCAAAGCCTGGTGTTAAACATGACATTTCTGTTGACCTGTTAATCCCCAAACCAGTGCTTACTGGTCATTCTTTTTACATTGAAATAAAGGATTGTAACTTAGTTCTTGCACTTGCAGTCTGTCAGCCTGCATGAAATCTGTATTACTGTAGCTACTGGTCAACACTCTCCATAGACTTAATACAGTATGCTGCTGTGGAGAGTTTGGGTTGGCAGTGAAATGCATTCCTTTGCATTGCGCTCAGGCCTAAACTTTATTTGCCCTTGGCCTTTCCACTTGAGAACAGTGTTGACCTCCTATTTATATCTCTCAGGCCATTATTTGCCCTTTGACTTTCTCTGCTGAAACAGTAGAGCCAGCTAGCTAAATGTCACATGGCATGTGAGATGTATTTAATGTCCTGAGCCTCTGTCTGCGCTTCCTTTCCCAACACACAGGTTTAGTAACACTCAACCATTCAGGGCAGTCAGCTTTGGGGTTGTGAGCCAGTTTGAATATCTGCTTTCATTCTGCATGTGTTTTAAGAAAGATTTTTGTTTGTTTCTTTTCCATGCTGTATGATTTCAGTCTTCACATGATTTCCTCCAATATTCATAAATGTGAATAATCGTGCTATAAAATGGATTTCTGAATAAATCAACAGTGGCAAAAAATGGGAATAGAGAATAAACCGCCTGTCAATAAGATGTAGGTTTAAATAAATGGATACAAATGAGAATAAGCTGACTGCTCTTGATGCTGCTCTTATTGAGAGAAACAATTACATGCATGTACATGCTGTTTATACAGCTTACATACGTATCCTCCACACACATACACCCCGCTGGCAGGTTAGACGTTAAACTTTGTTCTACTTATGATGATCAAACACACTGTGATGCAACAGGCAAACAGCAGCGGCCTGAGGTAGACTATTTCACAATATTCTCCCTATGAAGTCAACCCTGTCAGTCTAATCGAGTGTTGTATTGCAATAGCTTTCTCTCTGAGTTTTCATATGGGCAACTTTGACTTATTAGAGAATTAATTGTTTTTATGGCTTGCTATGCAGATCGATTTTCTAGCTGGTGTAAAGTTTGAATAGCATACCTCACAGTCATTGACCCTTCTGTGCATTGGACTTGACCTTAAGGGTACAAACATCTGCATGAATAAATAACGACTGTCTTTCTTCACTGGCAGGTGACTTGAGGTTAAGACCGCAAGGTTGCGTACCACAGGATATTTTAAGGGCCTCGATGCCTTGCTCAAGAGTACTTGCAGAGTGGACGTATGCTTACACAAAGCGTAAAGTGGCAATTGTCCTTTTGGGGAAAGTTATTTTGCACAATCAGGGCCAGAGCTCTACCAATGAAGACAATGTCCTATCCTCTGTATTTTTCTTTCTTTTTAGTTTTTGTGAATTTGGAGATTTGAAACCTGGCAGAACTTTACTTTCTATAGTTCAAACCTCACACATGGTGGCCATTTTAAAGGTGGCTCTCTCATTAACAATGAGAGAGAGGGAGAGACTTTCAATTTGAGTAACAGCTCCATGAGATTGAAGATTTATCAGTTTACAGAACACTGTGCAGCTGTCTGTAACTTTCTCAGTAACTTTCTCCTCCAGAAAGGATTGTACAGCTCTGGAGAGGTATCATTGCAGCAGTTACTCTATCTTCTGCACCATGATCATGAACAGTTACAATGTTCTTTCCCAGGAAGGGAAAGAACAAACGTTTCCACGTTTGTTGCACAGTGTATTGCTGGATGACACTGACTTAAGAAGAAGAATTTCCTAATTCCTTTATTTGTCACACTTTTTTTTTTTTTTTTTTAACACACAACATGCAGAGGTTGAGGAGGAAACTGTACACGCCATGTATCCCGCTATTTGACCCATCCATGGTCAGTCCTTCCTCCACGGCAGACCAGGAGCGGTGGGCTGCCAGTCGACCAGCGCCCGGAGACCAGTTCCTCTTTGTCACCATTGGCCAGGTGGTGATCGTCTTGCGGGGAAAACATGCAAACAGAAAGGCCCCTTTCTGTGTGGAGGACACGCCCAGCACCCAGCGCCCACAGCGGGATTCAAACCGGGGACCTTCTAGCTGTGAGGCGACAGTGTTACCACCGAGCCACTGTGCCACCCATGGTCTAACCATGGATTCATTGAAATGAATGAATGAATGGCCTCTGTGTTTTTAAAATCCTGGCGCTGTGCACCATTATGCTATCATACTGGAACATATTTATCATATCCAAGTATGAATTCAAAAATCACGAGAAAGTACCATTATTATCTCTCGACCCCTCCTGCTGCAGAGTGATCCTCCATGATCACTGCTTGCCCTTTAAATTGGGAGGCGGGTCTATGAGGGGGGAGTTGTCCGGTGTGTACGTGTGGCTGCTCCGCCACTGCAGTCGCCTCCTCGTCGGGCCAGATTGCGGATCACACGGGGCGACCACAGGTGCTTGCTGGGGGTCAAACATGGTGAAGCTCACTATAGTGAAGACCAAGCCGTACACGGACCAGAAACCCGGGACGAGCGGCCTGAGGAAGAGGGTGACGGTGTTTCAACAGAACCAGCACTATGCGGAAAACTTCATCCAGAGCATTATCTCTGTCATCGAGCCTGCCGAGCGCCAGGCTGCCACTCTGGTGGTGGGAGGGGACGGCAGGTTTTTCATGAAAGACGCCATTCAGTTGATCGTTCAAATCGCTGCAGCCAATGGGGTCAGTAGGAGAAGTAAATATTGTCTACCTTTGCTGCCCCCCCTCTGTGTGTGGAACGTTAGCCAGCCAGCTAAGCTAGCAAAGACAGCTAAGCAGCACCTAGCATGTCAGCTAGCAGATGAGCGTCAAGCTAGCTGTCAAGTTCTGTCAACTTTAGTCTACAGTGTCGTTTTTTTCACCTGTCACACTTTAGTACAGTGTTTGACATTTGCTGGGCTGGTGTGACTACTTGGTAAACGAGAGGGAGAGGTCATTGACTTATTGCTAGCGTTAGCAGTAATGGTATCTTTTTTTTTTTTTTTTTTTTGCCAATAAGTCAACAATAACGCCACGTATTGTCATCGTAATGATGCGGCCACGGGTGGGTTGGCGTTAGCCCTGTTGAATGTTTTAGGTTCAAACGTATTCTGTTAACAAGTTAAGTGATGCATTGTTATAAAATGAGTATACAGCCCGCCTTCAGTTCATTACATGCCCCTCTGGCAGGATAAGGCACACTGTTTGAGCAATGGTCTCATTCGTGTCTCTACTTGTTTGCCCTTGATATCAACGTGATCTGATTCTCATTAAGATTCTTATTGTGGGAAACTCCTGTCAGAGCGCCCAGGGCAGTCGATGGAGCCATTACTTTATATTAAAGAGACAGCTGTCCTCAACACCCTTTTGGCTTTCCCTGCACGGTCTCCGATGGCAGCATTGACCGCTGTGATCTTTAGGATAAAGTGCACGAAGGGGGCCACCTGAATCTGACACGGTTACCTTTGACATTTGATGCAGCATACTGACAAGAAACGGTGGCTGCTTTAGCACAAGAGATTAAAGCCTTTGTTGTGAATCTGAAAAATAAACCGAGGTTTAGTCATGCATGCATGTCATACAAATGAGCAAAAGCAGGGCTGAGTGTTGTAAAAGGAAGCATTATAGCCTAACGGAGCGTTGTTTCATAATGAGCTGTGGTGGGATGCCGCTGGCTGTCTTCACTCTGATGTTACTGAAACACTGTCGGCAAGCAGGGGGCGTGACAGGCAACGTGCAGCCAGTCACGTTGCCCTGCATATGTCTGCCTGCATAGATGGAACAACATGTTCAAATGCAGAAATGCATAGTGCATATAGTGCGATTGCGTTTTTTTTTGGCATTAAAAGCATTTTACCACCTGATGCCCTTATGCCAGCTGTTATGGACAGAATTGCAAGCATAAGCGAGCATCATCGTATTTGAAAAGGACATCAAGTCTGCTGTCTAGATTCAGTCTGTGACCTTCTGCAGCCACTACAAAGCAACAATCAATATAGGGCTGCAACTTAGCATTATTTTCATTGTTGATTAATCTGTCGATTATTCTCTTGATCAATTGATTGTTTGGTCTATAAAATGTCAGAAAATGGTGAAAAACGTCGATTATTGTTTCACAAAGCCCAAAATGACCTCCTCAAAAGCCTTGTTTTGTCCACAACCCAGATATTCAGTTTGCTGCCATAGAGGAGGGAAGAAACCAGAAAATTTAAGAAGCTGGAATCAGAGAATTTTGAAGAAGAAGAAGAAAATACTCAAACTGATTAATCAATGATCAAAATAGTTGGCTATGAATGTGATAGTTGACAACTCATTGGTTAATCTTTACGGCTCTAGATTGGTAAATGGTTGAAGTTGCACAAAGATGCATTTCCTCTAAAAGGGGTTTATGTTAGGAAATGAAGCAGTGGAGAAACTGTCACTGCCAAACGTGCACAGACAAAGGCAGGTCTGTTCATGTGTTTACACAAAGCAAACCGCTGCATGTTTATTCTTGACAGAGATAGTGACACAATTTTAAAAAGTAGTCTTCTACAATATACACTTCTGCTGTTATGTGACCTTTTTAGGCAATTTCTGCTATTTAACTTTTTAACCATTTTGTAATTTTGTGGAGTGTAAAGCAGCATTTTGTCAGTATCTCAGTCATAGCTTGCAATATGATTTACAGGCTGTCACAGTGACTGTAGCGGAGGTAATTGGTTCCAGCTTACTTTCTTTGCCCATGTGTTTGTGTATGTATGCATTAATCCGTTTGTCCCGGTATATGTTTGTTCCTCCTGCAGATTGGCCATCTGGTGATTGGTCAGAATGGCATCATGTCCACCCCAGCAGTCTCCTGTGTGATCCGTAAATTAAAGGCAGTGGGTGGCATTATCCTCACAGCCAGCCACAACCCGGGAGGCCCTAATGGAGACTTCGGCATTAAGTACAACATCTCCAGTGGAGGTGAGGGGAGACTGGATCTTGCAGTCCAGTTTTCACCCGAGCTCACAGACCTCCTGTGTATACCAGTACATGTTTTCTCACCAGTCCTTTACTCTGCCCCCAGGACCGGCTCCAGAGGGCATCACAAACAAAATATTTGAGATCAGCAAAAACCTGCAGGAGTATCACATCTGCCCGGAGCTGAAAGCGGATCTGTCCAAGATCGGCAAACAGACCTTTGAAGTAGACACATTCAAGCCCTTCACAGGTACAGTGGCGTGGAGAGCAGAGTCCTGATCTCACCTGACAGAGGAAGAGTTAATGACAGTTCATTCATTTCTTTGCTGTCAGGATTGAAAATGAGTACCAGCGACAGACAGCGTGGTAGCATATGTTAGTTTGAGTTGTGAACAGACAGCTTCTGTTCTTAAACATGATCTGTTCGTATGAAATAATGAATGCATGTAGTTGAATCCATCAGACATGGCTTAGCCACCCAAAGTCTTTGTCTTGACCTCTGCTGCCATCTTAGTTGTGCTCTGTTTCCTGTTTATTTGTCTCAGTGGAGATCGTGGACTCTGTGGAGGCCTACGCTGAGATGCTGAGGGGCATCTTTGACTTTGCTGCGCTGAAGGAGCTTCTGTCTGGAGCCAGTCACATTAACGTCCGGCTGGATGCTATGCACGGAGGTAGGAAACAGCACAACTTCACACTTTTGTCACAAACAAAATAGATTTCAAAGACTGTAAAACCGAGACGGAGGAAAATGGGTCCCTAAATTAAAAATGAATTGTATCAGGAGACACAAATAGCAAAAATTGGTAAAGAACTTTGCATAGTATGTTTCCCTTAAAAGAGAGTAAAATACTGTATATTTAAAACATTCACTATTTCCCAAACAAAGTGTCTTTTAGTATCACAGTTAAAGGACTAGAGAGGGAGTGGGTCCTCTTCCACAGAGTCCACCGTGTTGCACCACCATGTTTCTACAGTAGCCCAGGATGGACAAACCAAATAGTGGTGTTTTTTTGTTCAAGTGAAGGCCAGCGTAGGCTCTGCCACATGCTTGGAAAAGAAGGGCTGAAGCGATGGGTATTCAGCTGCTTGCAATCTGCAACTTCACCACTAGATGACACTAAATCCCACACTGGTCTTTTAAAGGAAGTGGACAGCAGAAATGTTTTAAGACTGTCTCCAAATCTAACCTCTGTCCCTGCTTCCAGTGGTTGGTCCTTATGTGAAGAAGATCGTCTGTGAGGAGCTGGGTTCACCTGCCAACTCAGCCGTCAACTGTGTCCCCCAGGAGGACTTTGGCGGCCACCACCCTGACCCCAACTTGACCTACGCTGCCGACTTGGTCAACACCATGAAAGGAGGAGAATATGACTTTGGAGCCGCCTTTGATGGTGATGGTGTAAGTGAACTTTATTTTCTGGGAAGATGGTTTTACAGCTGTTTAATCAGACAGTATATTGGGGAGAGGTGAGAGCAGAGTTGGGAAGTTCTTGAACTGTGTTTGAATCTATGATGTCAGCTCAAATAAAATGAATTTAATAAACTCTGCTCTATTAGGTGTATAATTTAAAGTTTTTCTTTTTAATGGACTCGAGTCGGTAGCCAAAATAATGGGCCTGGGTCCTGGGGTGAGACTGAATTGAACTCATTTTGACTTTGGCACAGAATTTAATGAGGACAGTGAATGTTTTTAGTTAGCTGTGTTTCTCTAGCTTTCCCACTGACGCTTTTCTCGTGTTTCATGAATAGACCTAATTTTTAACATACAACGGGACTGATAATGTGATAAGAAAATATGCTTACTAAGCCATACTTAATCAATTTGTCAGTCTTTTTCTACATTACAATACATAATGACAATGGAATGACAGTAACTTTTTCTACAAACCCGTATTTTGTTTTATTTTTTGACAGTTGCCTCTACATGGCATCAGGTGTAAAATATCATCCATAGGGACTCAATATCTTCCACAAGAAGAACAAGGGCTGTTAATAAACTTTCCTGTTGCCAGTTAACAGCCATTTACTACAGCTCAGCAAGCTAATTTTAAATGTCACATATCCTATCTGCTATTTGTGACTGTTAGCACTTGCTGTGTTCCTGTTTTCAGGACCGTAACATGGTGCTGGGGAAACATGGCTTTTTCGTCAACCCCTCAGACTCGGTGGCTGTCATCGCTGCCAACATTACCAGCATCCCTTACTTCCAGAAGACTGGTGTGAAAGGACTGGCCCGCAGTATGCCCACCAGTGGAGCCCTGGACAAGTAAAAACCACGCAACATAACAGCTAATCCAAATCTTTCTTTCTTGGGTAAATTTAAAAAGTGCTGAACTCCCATCAGTTATAGATCGTTTTCATAATGTGGTTTACTGCGTGTGCCAATTTGTTCCAGTGTGGCTAAAGCTCTGCAGATGCAGCTGTACGAGACTCCAACTGGCTGGAAGTTCTTTGGGAATCTGATGGATGCTGGCAAACTTTCACTGTGTGGAGAGGAGAGCTTCGGCACAGGTGAGTGAATGTCAGCACATTGACGTTGCCAAAGCTCCAGTAAAAGAAAGCAGTGCTCCTCATTCACGCAATTAACTCCTTCCTCCCTCTGGTAACCAATCAGGCTCGGATCATATCCGTGAGAAGGACGGTCTGTGGGCAGTTCTTGCATGGTTGTCAATCTTAGCCACTAGGAAACAGAGCGTGGAGGACATCATGAAAGATCACTGGCAGAAGTTTGGCAGGAACTTCTTCACCAGGTCAGAACTGATGCCTGTAGAATGGTTTATGAAATGTGAGCTTCAGTCCCAAAACAGGAGTGTTTCAAGTTGTCAGTGGTTAGAATGTTTTTTTAATCCTACTGGGCTCATGGAGGGATGTTGGTTGCTCAAATGGTTCTCTGGCACCTTCTAGTGGTAAATAAGCGAACTGCAGCACATAAAAACTTAAAGACCTTAAGTTACTAGAGTTGTCTTAAGACTCTGTTTTTAAAAGTTTCAGGTTTTTCTGTGAATATTATGACCAAATAAACATTTTTGTACAATTTTGCAAAAAGGGAAAATTTTAACAATGTAATAATAAAGTCCTCACTCCTCTCCCTTAAGTTAAAGCTGTTATCTTATGACTAAAAATCACCTGTTGTCTGATACCAGTTAGACAGCACATTATATTTTTGCATCAACCAACTCCAACTTCACATCCAGGTATGACTATGAGGAGGTCGACTCAGATGCTGCCAACAAGATGATCAAGGATCTGGAGACAGCAATGTTCGACCCAGCCTTCAAAGGAAAGAAGTTCTCCTCTGGCGATAAGACTTACGAGGTGGCCGTCTCTGACAACTTTGCTTACACAGACCCTGTGGACGGAAGTGTGTCCAAAAACCAGGTGAGAGGCTGCAAAGGCAAGGTCGAGGTGGTTAGAGTTTTCTCATCATACGTCATTACTTCGATGAAAATCTGTAATTGCTTTTTTCCATGTTTTTCCACATTGTGCTCAAGCTCATATTTGTTCAGTCCACTTACATTTCAGCTAATGTGGGAAGTCCCACTATGAATGTGCACAATTTAAAATATACAGTTTTTTAAAGTGGTGTATTATTAATTTTACCAACCAAATTCAAAATTGACTGAACATATGATACAGAAATGTAGAAGATATTATGGCCAGTGAACAACTAACAGTGTTACTGCACCTCGTACGTTCTACCTCCACATGCTCCAGCTGCATGTTTTCATTTAGCATAATCTCTTCCCTTCTTTCTCTGTTTCTCTCTCGCTCTCTCAGGGCCTCAGGATCATCTTCTCTGATGGGTCCAGGATTATTTTCCGTCTCAGCGGTACAGGCAGCGCGGGAGCAACCATCAGGCTCTACATAGACAGCTACGAGAAGGACCCTCAGAAGATTTACCAGGACCCACAGGTCAGACCATTGAGGAGTTTTTCCAGCCGGCTAGATCCAGTGAGGGAAAGACTAGACAATGAAGTCATCTGATAGGAAAATAAACCTTCATGGAACCAGCACTGGATTTAATTTTCTGTTAAATATTTCCGTCAATGAAAAATCACAGAAAAAGAATAAGGATATGAATATGGTCTCTCACCCCACCAAGGTTTAAGTCAAAGGTGAGCTCTTGTGGGCCTCAGAAGCCTCCAGGCTGGCCAGAATGATCTGTGACCTGCAGGACAGCCAGCCTGCTTTGGGTGGAGCTCTCCAAAAGCGAATTCCACAGCTTGTATTCAACATGGGAGATGATGGAGAGGTTTGGCCAAGTCTGGAGTTATGGCAGCTTATCAGGGCCAGTATGAGGAGAGGGAAAGAGCACAAGGGAAAAATAAAGAGCATGAGTTCCAGCTACACACTTCATAAAGTCGTTTTGACTGGTGTGGACAGGGAGGTGATGTAGAACAAGAGAGTGAGACAAGACCAAAAAAAAGAAGTGAATGAAAGTTTTACTTGAGCCCTTTATCTTCTTCAGTGCGTACACAGCATGAACGAACAGATAAGCAGAATCATATTGCCTCAGAATCTCAGCCCGACAGATAAATGGCCAGTAGGTCAGTGGATCAGCTGGCTGACTTTAGGTAGGTTTGATTTACACACCAAGAGCATCAACTTTAGATAGAAGTGGGTTTTGAAGGCAACAGTAGTTGTTTTGTGAATCTAGAATATTCAGCTGTGTTTTGGTTTGCTTTGGTGTGTCACATATAATCGTTATATTGTGTTACATCCTGTAGTGTAAACCCTCTTAAAGTTGAGAATAACTATCAGAAAACTGTTTTATTTTGACTGGTCTCACACGATTGCGTCATTTATACAAAGCCTCTTTCTGAAACTCTTTTCAGTGTTTTTGTTTGTTTTTGTTTGTGTGTTGCACAAGAAGATTGATACCACTCATGTCTGTATGCTAAATATGAAATTGTCATGAAACTATTCCCTCGTTATGAGGAATATAAAGGGCCCTTAGTTCAACATTGGAACTCCAGCAGGAAATAGAAAGACATAAGGAAATGCAGTGGAGCATGTGTGAAGAACAGCACGGCCCACACAGGAAGTCATGTGTTTGTTGTGTTGTCGCTTTGTGCAGGTGATGCTGGCCCCCCTGGTAGACATTGCCCTGAAGGTCTCTCAGCTCCAGGAGAAGACTGGACGCACTGGTCCCACTGTGATCACATGATTCCTCTGCCACACTGCCTCCACTCATCCTCAGCAACAGGATACCTCCGCGCCCTCCGGGGTGAAGCTGCCCTTGAATGCTGTCTTGGCTTCAGTTCCTGACCCGCTTAGAAACAGAGCTGCCAAAAAACTGAAACTCAACATGCAGCTTGACTGGAAGGAAATACATGAGGAGCTCTCAACTTATCTTAAACTGGAAGTTAAAGTTATCCACTGCCAGTGTTTAGTGTTAAAAAATCAGCCTGAGCGGTCTGATAATTTCTCTTGACACAACCAATGGTTAAGCATTAGAAACAAGACCCTCTGTGACAGCAGTGACCTATTTTATCAATTTGATTTCAGGAAAACCAAACTTAAAGATTCAAAAGTGGACTGAAGATCTTAAATAGAGTGTGCCTCATGTAACTTCTGGATCCATGTTTAGCAGCATTATTGTCCAGATCTGTTCCTGAACCATATAATGAAGTGGAGAAACTACCAAACTGACCATGAATCAGCAATTTCGGGCAAACTCACCCCACATTTCCCTCACTAACCTGGTGCCTTCCCTTCCCTCTGTTCTCCAAAACCACCAAAATAGCCTTTCGACTTGAACCATAAACCACAGCTAAACCACCTTGAGAACCAACACATCCACCGTTAATAAAATAACCTTACATAAAAGAAGTACCGTGGTCATGTTTTAAATCCACTTTTCATTTCATTTTTCTTGCACAATATTTAACACATCTAATTCATATGCAGATGTCTGTCATAGGCACATAAACACACCACACTCCCAAGTATTTATAGACACTTTCCTTCAAGGAACCAGCCGGCGCTTGACTCAGTGCTCGAGCCAGCTGTAATTGCATTAGCAGATCTTGGTTTAGAAAAGCGAGCATTCACAAGAGAGAGTGAAACAAGAGTGTGTGGGGTGGTATTAATGATGGCTTCTTCTCAGCCGGGAAATTATTCTAGATAAACGCAAAGATCCTGTCCTGCAGTGAGAGAGCCAAGCAGTTGGACAGGCCTCCAGGAGAATGAGTGCTCTGAAAAAGAAAAGTCAATGCCTCTCCAAAGACATTCCTGAGGCAAGCAGAGGAGCATAAACTAATGAATTCTCTCCCTCCCTCGCAAGTCCTCTTGTGTAATGAGATAGTCAGAGTAATCCTGATTAACGATTAGAGTTATAAAGTGTCAGGAGGTCGGGGATCCCACCGGCTATATCTAAAGACAAACAGACATGCTGAAAAAGATTTTTTTTAATGCTTTGAAATGTAGTTTTTCACAAGGGAAGTGGGTGAATGATGTTGGAAGCAGCTTAGGTTATTTGAGACCACAGGTGTTGGACTGGTGTCAACTTCTTCCTCACACGGCCACAATTTAGTTAATAGAAGTGAGGGTGGAAAATCAGGTGCAGCCACGCACGGCACAGGGAACGCTCCGTGTTTCTCTGCGACCACGAAGGGGGAAATTAGCCTCAATCACAGATGGCACATTTCCCCCCAATTTCTGTCATGTACCATATGTCAGTGTTATTCATACTGACCAGCACAATCAGCTCTTCTTGTTAGCGCTAATCCCCCCCTCACAAAAAAACACATGGTAAATAGTAAAAGTTCTTGAGCTGGAACTAACTGACCGCTCAAGCTGTATTTTCTCACAGATATTTGAAAAGATTGATGCATGCTGAAGACACGTTCATTCTGTTTCACCTTCCCAATTTTCCTGACACGAGTCTTAAGACATGGCACTGCCCACTCCTAAGAGCTAAGTCTGAATGCTCAGGGCTTTTAAGGCCTATTGCCAGCCTTCAAAGGTACAGTTGGTGGCATTTGGGATGTATGACTGCCCTTAACAGTTCCTCTCTATTCCCTTTGGGGTCACAATAACAGGGTGGAAACTTTCTCATGCTGCATTGTTCAGACCCTGTCAGGCTGACATAGTGCAGTACATAATGTGTTCCTCTTGTGCAGCTCGTAATGGCTTACAGGCTGTATTTGGATTGGCTGTCATTACATCAGGTAATCACAATAAGGCTTACATTAAGCTGGCATGGTCCGCAGCTATTAGATGTCCAAATGGCTTTCTCTGGAGCTGGCGTGGAGCCTTGTGTTTTCAGAGCGGCCTGTTCTCTGGTCTGCAAGAGGACGGCAACGCGGCGGACTAAGACGTCTTTCTCAAAGTCCTCAAGTCAGGACAAAGCGAAGTGTAGGCTGAGGCTGTGCACAGTGCAGTCAGGTTTTTCTCCTCTGGTTCTTGTGGTTCTGTTTCTGTGTCAAATGAGTGACAGTATTAGAGTCAGGAAAATGGAGCTGCATTACACCTGCCTGCACTAAATAGATTTATCCCAGTTTGTCTCAAGTGGTCTTGCACTTCTGACAACTCTAGATAATTTGATCCCCGTCTGTCTCTTCCAAGACTAAATAATTTGATTCCCATTTAATGTCATCACTTAAGAACTTGAATGGGCATCAATTTGCAGGCTGTTTTATGTTCACGATGCTGCCAGTGAGGACAGTGCTCTGTGTTAGCAGGATGACAACATGACTCACCAGGAAGTTCTGATGGTTGATGTGGTGAAATTAACCTTTTCGTGGTCCAAGGGGCCAAAATGCACTGCTGGGGCCCCTGCTGCTCCCACTCCCATTTAAATGTCCATGTCATGTATGACGTGCTGTAGCAGGATGTGTTAATACTGTATACTTGCATATAGCCTGCATAAATTCATCATGTCCACTTAAAACAAGACCATATGTCTTTGAAAGTGAAGGTAGCCTGCACTTCACAAAATGCTTTTCTATTAGGCATCAAACACTAGGCCTATACCAACACATGCAGCTCAATTTAAAATTACACGGTCTGCTCATTTTCAGACTTTCCATTTGCTATTTGTAAACTTGGCTAATGTTAAGATAAAGCTGGAACATGGGGAATTTAAACTAGTCTGTCTCGTTAAAATACCACCTCGAGCTCGTCCACCGGACATGAACGAGCTTTGACAGTATGAGCGAGGTTAACAAAGTCTCAGACAATCCCAACAAACCTGGTTCTACAGACACAGAGGCTCCACATGAGTCATCGTCATCTTAACACTCTCAGTTTTCTGGCTCTGGAGCCCAAGTGTACACAATGACGTGTGAGGCCATGAAAACTTCAGCTACAGGGATGAGATGAGTCGGAACATTTCTGACCACACAGTTGAACCGAGTGGCGCGGACTGGAGGCTAGCTTGAGTCACTAGGCCGCCCCGCATCCTCTCATCCATTTGTCTTCAATAAGACACCACCCCTCTCTGGCCCACTGTCCTCTGAAGTGTGTGTTTGATGGAGACTGTGTGACCTTTTCTAGGATTTGAGATGAAAGGGAAACTGGACATTGAGGCTTCATGCAGTACCAGAAATAGTCAACATGTTAAAATCTATAGTAACCTATCGATGGGCAACAGTGCAGTTTATGTCCTCAAAAAAGATGTTCTCTCGTGGCTTTCCTTTTTCCCATTCCATATGTGCTGCACTAAAAATACAAAAAAGACAAGGAAAATGTAGCGCGCAATCAAACCCAGCGATGCATTATGTGTTACACGTGTTGAACTGCAAGCAATTATTGTTCTGCTGCCTGAAACTTCACATATTTGGAGACCCTGTAGAGAATACAACATTGCCTTAGCATAAGTGTGTACATTTACCAATTTTCTCAAAAATGTCTCTGCAAGGTTTTTAAAATCTCAGGAAATTGGATGCTTTTGCGGTGTTCAGTATTTCTTCTGTAAAACTATCTGTAACACGAGTGTTGCCCGCTCACAGTGAAGAGTCCCTTTCTTTTAATGCAGGCAGGCTACAGTATTGCGTGGAAAAGTTCCCGGCATTTGTTGTAGATTAGCTCTGACTGCAGTATTTTCCAAAAGACACCTCTGGGGAATAGAGCAACATTGCAACAGGCATTTGAAAAGTAACCCCACATTCAACACGTAGCACAGAGTTAAACTTGGACTTTTATGGAGATGGGGTATGGACAGGCGTGGGTGGGGGGGACGCAAAGGATGCAGTGAGGCCGATGCTGTCTGTCAGCCATTTAATATGCCTTAACTGGGATGGAAACTGTCTTGAGTTATCCGCTGATTGAAGACTGTGCAAAATGCTAGCACATTTTCAGACAAAAGCAAGGAAAATTAGATTAAAGCAAAATTTATTAGCGTCATCAAAGGATGTGAAGGAAAAGAGACGGAGAGAAAGATCGAAAGAAACCTAAAAATTACTTCGAAGATGTGGCAAAAGGCCATCATCACCCTCATCCTTTCATTCTCCTTTATTGACTCAGACACCATTGCCAGCTTTTTAACAAAGGGCCTCCCTGTCCATGTGCTGTGGCCGCTGGAGAAAGCCTCAGGGATCTGCTCTTCAAAGAGACCTTCAGAACCCTAATCCACTCCGCCATGAAAGTTAGATGACTTTCACCATGCATGGTTGCAATTTTAATAATCATATCCTACTTTAGGCAAAATGAAGTCGATAGACATCAAGGAGGAAAAATAGGCCAATGTCAGAAATGATCTTGCTACTTGATCGGCCCAGTGGTGAGGTCTTCCCCTCTGAAACCCTTCTGCTCCTCTGAGGGTCCTTATTACAGAGAAAACCACCTAAACACAGCTTCGGTTAAATTCATTTGGCTGCTTAAACAGCTCATTTAAAAGGGTGCCTCAGTGCAAAACACAGCTGACATGTGATGTGCATCACCTCACACATTTCTCCAAACTGTAATCAGTCATGCCTAATTTCATTTAGTTTGACAGATATTTGAAGTAATTTTGTGTGAATTTGCTCTGCGTAATCGCGCTGGAGCACAAAAGACCTTTGTTGCGTTGATTGAAATGTAACGTGAAATTGTGCACATGCCACGTCTGCACATGCAATCTCACACACTTTTGGTGTGCCTTTTTTTTTTCTGCAGTCCAAAAGGAGCTCACCAGAAATAGGCACTGAAACCACTTTAAGTCCTTGAAGTTGCAGACTGCAGTTCTAAGAAGTTAGAGCTAAAAGTGTACGTATTTCGAAGTTAGCCCCATTTTACTTACAGTTCAATTAAATCAAGAAGAATTATATTCTTAAAAATTCCACTTTTTCAAAATCGCGTCTGGCATGAAAGAATTATGTCCAACCTATCTAAGTGAGACCAAATGCTCAATCATCATAAGCAAATGAACTGCAGTCTCTGTTTACATGTTGAATTGCTTGAATTGACTGCAGCCCTGGTTTTGATCAGAGGTTTGGCAGCTATCGCAACCTGCTGCTTTGTATCCCTCAACCCTCATAATCACCATACTCTTAATTTCCTCAACCACTCAAGTAACAGTGGACCAGGGACACTGCAAAGATGTGTTGACATACAGCATACAGTAATATAGGAATTCTTGAACCAGCACAGAAGCCTATCGACCAGTTTAGAAAATTTAAGGCTCATTCCCCCAACACACACCCGGACACACCCTTATCCTATCTCATGGTATGCAGGAAGCTTGTGCACTGTTATCTCTAAGCACTGGTTAGCAGCATCTCTCCTGGGAGGGTGGGGGGTAGGAAGGGTTTAATTCTTAGGAGGCAGCCATGGACCAGGTCCTGGACCCCTGAGGCCTGACGAGGAGCAGGGATATCAGAGGTGAAGCCCTGACGCTCGTGAGCAGCCCACTACACCCTCTCTCAGATCCTCAATCGAAAATAATCCAGTTTAAAGCATTATCCGTGCATGCTATCCCTGCACTCTGCAACACTCAAATCACAACATTCTTCAGAGAGGATGATATTTCCCTCTAATGAGAAGGGGTAGGTCACAATATGGGAGAACCGGAGATGCTAAATTGCTACCATTCTTTTCCTGGCCCCAAAATGCCGGCATGAGTCTTTCAAAGCTCTCTGTATGTGCAGACACACATGCAGAGATAAAGTATGTGTCAGAATCCAGAAGGGAGTAAAATGAAACAAGGTGTGGAGTTATAGAGGAAAAGGTGAGTTGGGTTAGGCTCTGGAATTAATAATTGTATAAAGGTGTGTGTGTGTGTGTGTGTGTGTGTGTGTGTGTGTGTGTGTGTGTGTGTGTGTAGCTGTAGTTAACATGTCTGCAGGAGTGATTGTTCAGAGCACAAAAAACCTTATTCTCTTCTCTTTCCATTCCCTCTCCCCTCTCCTTCATTTGTTCGTCTCTGTAATGCATGGATGGGAATCAAATAAAGTTAAACTTCTGGATATGGTTTTAACATGGCGGCGGGATATTCATCTAGTTATAATAAAAAGGTAGATCGACTTGCTGAGGTCACCACCACCACATGTGATCATCTAATCAGCTCTTGAGGGATCATTTCCAGACAATCCAGAGAGATTGTTTATTAAATCACATCACTTCGGAGTGTATTTTAGTCAAATGAGAACGTGTGCAGTTGAAGGCTGGTCTGTTTTCACTGGTGTGCCACAGGTAGCAGTACAATCCAATGACATGACATGCTGTTCATCAAACCAGATACAGAACTCAGTGGCAAAATGCACAGTGATCATTGACTGTTAGTACTTTTATGGCATTTAATAGCTAACCCTGCATAGGAATGTCCTCAGAAATATCATTTGTGCAATAAAGCACATGTATAAAAGCATGCTGAATCCACCACTCACATTCCCTGAATTCATTATTGGTATACTTCAGCCATTTTTTTCATGAGAATATTTTCCTTCTCGTAAATACAGGACCTGGTAAATCATGAGTACCACAGCCCGAACACAGTAGCTGCTTAGTGCCCAGGCTCAGCCTGCAGGGGACTGACAAGCTTTCTTTGGGTTACTTCATTCATTTGTGGTTATAATTTAGGTTTGGGTTTGAAATGTGGCCTGCAGAACAAAAATCTTGTCTTAAAGTTCAAAAACATGCTTGTTTATGTGCTCATAGTTATTTGTACCTATGTACCTGTGCTGTTTGTCTTTGTGTCATTTGAAAGTTGGCTTGGAGCTGGTCAATTATGAAATTACTCGGCAACTATTTCGACAGTCGATCAATTGGTGTGAGTAATTTTTTAAGAGAAAGAGAGTCAAAATTCTGATTCCAGCCTCTTAAATGTGACAGTCGAATAAATACGGTATCTTTGGGTTGTGGACAAAACAGGACATTTGAGGACGTCATTCTGGGCTTTTGAGGAACACTGATGATTCATCATTTTCTGACATTATAGAACAAACAACGAATGGATTAATCGAGAAAATAATGGACAGATTAATCGGCAATGATAATAATTGTTAGCTGCATCCCTGCTTGACCTCAAACACATCAGCTGACACCGCAATCTCACCATAATGTCCAATTAGTGAGCTGGGATGATAGATTTCCATTTTTCTCACACCTCCACATTTCTCAGGACTTCTCTGTCCCCGAAGTGGACATCTTAATTTAAACTCAGTACATTTCTCGGAATAAACGTGTCCTCCAGCCCTCGGACAGTTCCCGCAGTGAGCGCAGGGTGGCGACACATGGCTAATCAGAGACATGTGGCTCCTGTGGGCACAAGTCTCCCAGTGAAGTTTGTGGGAAGGATTGCGCTCAGTTGGAGACAGAGAGAGACAGTGAGGGGGAAAGTGAGCTGGGCTCCCGCGAGGAGGAAAGAGACAGAAACCAGAGGAACCGAAGACAACTTTCTTCCTGACGCATTTTTTCAACCGAAAAGGGGTTTTGGTGCGTTTTGAACGAGTGGCGGAAAACGGCGCACACGTTGCCAAAGCGCTGTGTTCATTTTTCTGCTCGAAATTCAATTTTGAGCGCAGTGGATGTGAAAAGCGGGCGAAGGTTTAACACAGAGCCGGAGGAATGTATCCAAGTCGGGCAGCGGCGAGTCAGCGTCTCTGGAGATGTCCAGCCTGCGCTCTCTGGATCGCCCTGCTCCTCCAGAGTGTCCTGGACCTGAGCGCGTCTGGTGAGTCTCAGTACTTTTCCCCTTCTCTCGGTAATCATCCCCGCTCCTTCCCCTGCTTCTCTGCTGGCGTTCCTCACTCTGCGGCTCATCCCAACACGCGTGAATTCAACGATGCAATCTGTCAACCCTGACCAAAAGTCTTTGTTGGGACTTTCAGCATGCGCCTGGAGCACTCTGCAGCGGCTTAATAGTGACTTTAGCTCACTTTAAACGCAGTTGAAGTCATCCATCATTGCGCTCACACATGGTATTTTATTTAAAACCACCTCCTGAAGTGGTCTCATAGGCTGGTTGTCCACACAGTGTTGTTCCTTCCATCTGAAGCAGAGCTCATTCAGCCTCCCCTCTCATGCAAATCATCTTTGGATTTTAGATTATCGTCCTATTGTCATTCTGAAGCCTCTGCACGGGTGAAGACTTGACTCCATTGGCAGACAATGGGAGCCTCTTAACCAGTCAGCTGGATAGCTATTGTACCCCCAGCCGCCCCCCTCAATAATTGAAGTCAGTTTAAAGATGAGGGCAACAAGAAGTGTTAATTAAAAGGCAAACAGTGGTTAACCGTTTAGGTGCGACTGATTGTGAGACAGGGACTGTTTCAGGTAGTGAGATGAGGATGAGTGGGCAACATTGCTTAAAAATAGGACAGAGTGTGGCCTCCAGGAAACAATGCTGCACTTTGTCTTTTTACAACACACTCTAAAATACATCATTGGTTTATTTGTCTGCAGCGTGGTTGAAAGCAAAGAGTTTTAGTTTGTTTGTTTTTTGCTCGACCACATGAACTGTATTTCCACTGCCTTCTGCCGAGCCTGGCTGAGTGTGTGGTATTAACATCTGAGAGTAAGGACAGGCTGATGCTACATAGAACCGGCTTTTGGTTGGCTAAGTATGATTGAATTCAGTTTGAATTCAGTCTGAATTGTTTATGAATCCTCTTGTGGAAAGCATTTCAGCTTTTCTTGTCCTCTGGCTTCTGAGTGTGTAGTGAGTATAAAACAATCCTCCCCTCCCAGATGGGTAGTGATGAATTGTCTCCGGAAGGTTTTTTGTGGTTTGTTTGGATTATCTCTGTCCTCCTTAAATGCATTTGGCTGTTATTTACAGTGGAGGTGTACAGCATGTGCTGCGTGGAGCATAAAGCGCTCTGCTGCGGCCCTGCTCTTGCCATCCCTTCTCTATATCTTTCTACCTCTCTTTCTTGCTCTGTGGCAGGGAGGAATGTTAATCCACATTACTTAACTGGATGAGTTAGCTAGAACTTCTTCCAGTGGAGTTTCGCGATGGAATATGGAGCAGAGGAGAGCCAAGCCTCTGCTTCTGCAACTACTTCATATCTGGAAATAGACAATGGCTGAAATGACTGCATCTCGTAGCTGCAGTTTGGAGGCAGAATCTACCCTGAAAATTAGATTTCATATGCTAATACTGTTATTCATGGAGCGACCCTGACTTGCTTTTTTGCTCCCTCCCACTGCTGGGAACCAGTAAACTCCTGAAAAGCTCCAGCCACCGCCTCTCAGAGATGATCCACAGCTGCTCTATTTAATATTTTTGATACTAACTTTTTCTTTACATCCAAATATGCTATTTTTCTTCCATTGCATCCACTTGACCTCCCATTCCCCGCCAGTGAAGAGGCTCCAGGCTGTGTTTGCAGATAATATCAGTGGGAGGCTTGGCTCTCCTCTGACTCACTGTAATGCGAATGGCCAGAGAGGAGCAACAGTGTGGGTCAGATGTGATCACTGGTTAGTAAAAAAAAGATGGTTGTATTGTGCAAACAACTGAGCAAAAGTGAGAAGAAAGAAAGTGAAAGACATGGCTGCCTGTCTTTATTTGCTGCTGTTTAGTTTACTGGTCAGTCTGCGAGCTTCCAGTCAGAGGTCAGAGGTCATTGGTCTGTCACTGTGGTTCAAATGCCAGCATTTCCAGGAGCAATCAGTTTCCCCTCACTACAGCATGTTTACATAGCAGACTTGACAAAGGCTGTGTAAGCTGACAATAAAAACCTATATGCAGGCGTGATTTATGCATTTACTTGTGCTGTATTTGCTCTCAGCTGCTTACAATACCTGAAACTGTGATTAACTGGCCCACAAAGTGCAGTCAAATGCACTCCTCACAAAGCCTTTAAATCTAATAAAAGCGCAAAACTCTTCCGACACCTGCATGCTCACGCAGCTCTGATTAATGTAAGTGATCAGGTCGAGGCAGGAAATTGGATAATGGGTTTTGTGCTTGTGTCCTTCTCATTACTCTAAATCCTGAGTTTATACACATTTTTGTCAGCCCTCTGATTCGGCCCTCCACTTGCCAAAAACAGCTCAGGCATCAAGATCAGCCTTCTAGGTGCTAATCTAAACAAGGAATCATGTAGAATAGATCATGAGATTTTACTCTTAAAGGCATTGTTTCTCTTGGAAATCACAACTGTCCTCCTCCAGAGGTCTTCTCTTTGCATTTCTGCACATTTGGCTTCCACGATAGCCTAGAAGTTCTTTTTCTAGCTGGAATGAAACTTTGCCAACTGGGTTTATTCTTAATCAGTGAACCTGAGATTGAACCTGGATTTTGCAGCTCAGAAATCATCTCCTGAGAGTGAGGAGCAATCAGATTACTACAGTGCACCTTTTATTTAAACATAAGATAATTGTCATGACTGTCATTCTGTCTTTCAGCCCTGCCTGCCCTTTAACTCCAAAGTAATAATCTGTGACATGTTCATAAAAATAAATTGACAGCAGTGTTTTCCTGCTATATAAACTGAATCAATGTCCCTGAACATTGGACATTCACCTCTGAGCACAGAAGGTCCTCTGCAGGGCAGCAACTATGTGAAGTCTGTTTAGAGTTGCATTTAGCCTTTTAATAACACTCAGGGAGGCTATAAATCATGCTGGGTGGAACTGCCTCACTGCAGTTTTCAACAGGACACACTGTTGACACTAAAGGCACTTCACTCCTGGAAAAAATCCTCGGTCCTGCAGGCTGGGTGAGTAGGAGCTTGTCCGGCTCTCCCCACTCCTGAGATGTCTATCTGTGCTGTTCTGTGTCTTCTTGCATTTTCATATTCAGGGAGCAGTTTACAAGGAGGTGAAACAGATGTCAGAGTTTATGGTAGCGCTTTTTTATGCGTCCTTGTAAAATTTGTGCAAATCAGCCGCTCCCTCTGGTCATTTTTATTTTGCTCAGTCCTTTTCGTCACTGCCCCATCGCTGGGATTTCTCCTTTAATGTGTGACCACGTTCAGTGTATCTCCGTTTTATCCAGATTCTCAGGGACATGTTGGGCGTTGTCATGGTTTGAGCGATACACTCTCTTTCAGATAGATGACTCTGCTGCGTTTAAAACTCAACTCCCACTCTGCACACTAACTCAGGCATCAAGTGGTGTGCATCCCTAAAAGCTTTTGGCAGACGGAAGAATGTGGCAGAACTGTATGTGTGAAACAGATGTATGGTATGTTTCGAGGAGAGGGGGGAATTCATATGTGTATGCATATATATATATATAATTTTTTTTTTCGGTGCTTCAACTCCATTTTGAGTGTGTGGAAAGGGAAGAAAGTCATGGACATTAATTTAATCAGCAGACAGCCATAAATCATACGCGACGACTCTGTTTTATGTCACTGATTTAAAACATTGGTGTGTAAACCACGTCGCACACTGGCAATTACCTACTTCCCACTCATTATTAAGCACATGTGTTTGTCAAGGCTCACTGTGCCTTAGTGTTACCACAGGGCAAACAGTTTGGAGAATATTGTGTGCTAATTGTTTAACTGATGTACAGCCAGCGGGCGATTTGCTTTAAATTATATGAAAAGTATCAAATAACTAAATAACTAATGTTCAGTACTTTTTTTTGTCTGACTTATGTAGCGTTTTTCATCACTTTCGTATTGTGGTTGTGAGCAGGGCTACTTCATTTGTTTCTACAGAGTGTCCATATGATGTGTGTTGCCTGTAAATGCTACAGTTGCTTTCCATTGAGTTGCTGGCTTCACTGTCCCGAAAATATGCTGTCAATGCTCGGTTGACAGAGGAATTTTGGAAGGAGAGCCAGATTTAGGTTTTCCTTCTTTGTAGATCTGCAAAGTCAGCCAAAAGCCTTTCTGTGACTGGTAAGAAGTGCAAATTTCCTGCATTTGTGTAATATTGGCAGAAAAACGCTCTCATTTCCACAGATCGGACTCTGTGGAGCATGCTTGTTTTTTAGCGGTCAGGTCCCTCGGAGAGGCAGCGTTTAATCAAAGGCTAAACACAGTTCACTCAGATCCTCGTCGGAGGCGTTTGATAAAGTTTCTGCCACTACAAACTGCAGCCAAGCGTGAAAACCCCTTTCCTGCAATTTACTGTCTGCACAGGAGGTCAGTCTGTTGGAGAGTAAAACCTCTGCAGGGTTCAGGGAACTGTAGCGCCGGATTAACAAAAAGAACGGTTTAGGTTTTAGTGCGGGAGCTGAGAAGCCAGTTGTATAGATGTGGCACGTCAATGATTTTAGCAGAGGTAGGGTCTGGACTGAGTGGAGAAATGCAGCAGCGTATTATTATTTTTGTCAAAACAGTCCATTGATAGACTAAAATTATATTCGCCCTTTTCCATCAATTGACCTGTTCTGTGCGTCTGACTACAAATTAAATGGCTTTCTATACTTTACTATTCAATACTTTCTATGTTGATGTCTTTCAACTGCTGTCTGGAAGACAAATTATGCCTGCCACATAAAAAATGTTCTCCTCTGCACTTTATACACGCAATACAATGAGTCCTTTGCTGCAGCTGTAAGTGCGAGAGTGTGCTGATGACAAAGTGACACTTTAATGAGTCTAATGGAACGAGCCACACATACTGCATATCAATTTCCCGTATGGACTTGGCACGGTTTAATGTTGAGGACTGCTGGGAATAGCAGTGGCTTAAAGAGCTCTAAATTTCATTGAGAACACTCCTCATTGCAGTTTTATCAAATTACTGCTTCGCTAGCATCCTCCACGGCTAGCTTTGCCATGGCTTAATATGTGCAGATCATGCTACATTTCATTTAATAGGGAGTAGGATGAAACATGGCTTTTTAAATTCCCCTATATGTGTCAGAGTTAATCTTTTAAAACCCTGTTTGTGTTGTATTAAGGACTTCAGAAACCCCCACTGCAAGCAGACGGGCAGATCTCCGTCCACCCACAATTAGGTCTTTGTACAACACCACACTCTTTCCAAGGTATTAAATACCCCCAACTTTATGAGCTTCTACGCCCAAAATATTAGTATTTATTTTCCAAAAAATATGGGTAGCTGATCAGTTAATGGAGTACATTTTCACTTTATCAGCTTCCCTCTCCAAATGTTTGCAGCATGGTGATCTTTTCCACAACATTCACTGAGTTAAGTGCTCAGCAAAGTAGATGGGTGAGGCAAAGTCACACTGAACAAAATCATGAAGTGTGGCCTGCGTCTATTCTCCTCTATAAATTCAATGAAGGAAAAGAGGATATAATCTAACCTCTGACCTCCTTTTTAAATAACTTCAATGTCAGCGAAAGGTCAGAGAAAAACTAATGAAGCACTGCGTTCTCTAGAGAGGTTGTATGTTTTCAGTGGTACACACAGACCTACTTTCCGCCTGCTGGAGGATCATAGAATAGTCAACCCCTCTGTCACCCCACCACCATCAGCATGACATCAAAACTCCTTGGCGCTCCTCTTATCTGGCTGGCATGAAACACATGCTGGCACTCTCTCCCTGTTTTTCTTTTTTGCTCTCTTTCTGACTTTCTTGGCTGTGTTCTGTCTCGCTCTCTCTCTCTCACACACACACTCTCTCTGTCCCTTTCCCTCTCTGTCTGTAGGGATCGTTTTGGCCGTCGAGTGGCTCCTGCACTTGGCCCTTCTTGCCTGGCCGACTGACATGCTGCTCTTGGCTGTGCTACGTGTGTTTACTCAACAATAACTGAGAGTGGGGTGGCTCCACACCAGCTCCTGCTCTCTGTAGAGACATAGCCATAATTACTCATACAGGCCTTTGGCAACATTTGTCAGTGTTTAACGTCTTTAATTTGAGCAGGGAGGCATCTTTTGTGATGTCAGCGGATGCAGCAGCGCTTCATACTTTTAGTTCAGTCGTTGCAGTTAAGATCATGAGGAGGATGTGTAGTCAGAATTTGGCTTTCTCTGTATCAGGTCGATCGTGTGTCTGTGGCTCCTCATCAGCTCTTCCACCCACGTGACGCTGTGGTTATGCTGCGAAACCACTGGACCATCAGCTCCACTGAGACATTTTCTATAAACTTATCACTCTGCAGTTATTAATAGGACATCATCACGTATATTTGTTTCACAGTTGTGCGATTCCAAAGTGATTCTTGGCAGATCCATCACTCAATCATACTTTTCCTTTTTTTCATGCCTCTAACACACACACACACACACACACACACACACACACACACACACACACACACACACACACACACACACACACACACACACAATGACGTAAATAGCACATTTTTCTTGAAATACTGAGTAATGTAGAAAGTGCTTGGAGCACAAACTTCGCTCTCTTTGTGGAATTATTAAGCCAGAGATGTTCTGACGGCATGAAATGTAATTTTATGGGGCGTCTAATGATTTTTGTTTACTTAGGATTAACTGAACCCCTTTCAGCGTGTGTATGTCTGTGTTGGGCGTGTGTGTTTGTGTGTATGTAGTGTAGGATTTGCTTGTCTGGGCTCAGGCCTGATTTATGGTTCACCCTCTCATTTAGTCTTTGAGGAAGTTTTTATTTTTGTGTGACCTACAGAGAGAGGTGTGTTTGGCTTTTTCTTCTTCGTCTTTTATTGCTTTGTAATTACAATCAGTAGCTATAGAAACTGTAATCCTGTTGGAGTCTAAAGTTTAGGAATTCTGTCTTTTGAAGATTAGTTCCTGTAAATGGGTTTTAGTTCAAAGCTGCCGGTTGGCCGGTCTCCTTTGCCACCAAATGCTACATTTGGAGATCTGCTAAAGTAATAACAACAAGGCCGTGAATGTCGAAACCCTTTTCCCCGTCGTTGTTTTCAGTGGGGGATGTGGAGATGTCCCACGAGCCTCTCTCTGAACCTACAAATGGAGCTGTTTTGATTAAAGGCTGCGTCTCTTGTGGATCGCCTCGTCAGAATATTTCCCCCAGTGTATTTTCTAGACTAGATGATGTTGTTTTATCAAACAGGCTGCGCTCAGGCTGTCCATCTGTGTGCAGGTTTCCCAACAATCAGAGTATAATCAGCGACGTCTGTTCCCAGTGTTGCGACAGATCTTGAATATATTGCTGAAAGGATGAAGCTCTCCTGCTTTTGTCTTTGTCCCTTTCCCATCAGAGGACTTGGTTGGCTGTGGGCGCTGACTATGTTTCACAATGTGTTTTTTCTGCTCCATTGAAAATGTTGGCAGGCTTGTGTCATGTGTTTCAATTGTGAGGTGTTGTTTTTCTATTATATGGGATTTACAGTAAGAAACAACCAAGCCTTCTTTTTCCCGCTCATCCCCTTTGTTTTTCTTCCATTGCATTTCTTCATATGTTTTTAAAATAGAAAAAGCCCCAAACATCAGTACTTTCCACTGAAGTGTATGCTTGTTGTGCTTGTGTTTGGTGGTGCTTGAATGAACAGAAGTAACTATAGTTGTATAAAATCAGGGTATGACAGTGTATGTCGCTATGTTGGCTCGGCCGTGACTGCAGAAGCTGAAATACTGATCAGCAGCACGCCATGTGATCGGCTATACAGGAATTCAAAGTGAACAGAAGTTGGGTGTGAAAAGCTTGTGTGGACAGAAGGCCAGAAGTGGGTGGAAAGTTATGCATTTTTGGATGCAGTTGGTTGAGTGCGGGTCTTAAACAGTGTTTTTAAATGTATCAGCATGAGTGTGGACATGGCCTTAGCGTGTTTGTTTAACCAAAGGCTTTGTCACATTGTTCTCTAAGCAAGCCTCCTATTAACCAGCAGCTAGTGTTTACCCAACCACTTCATTCACACACACAAAAGACTTGAGGGGCTGCCTTGAACTGGAGGCTCAGTCCTGTTGTCCAGGGGATCTCAAACTTTCACATTGGACAGACAAGTGCTACATTTAATCCTACAGGGACAGAACTAGTCACCCGCTAGAACTGGAAGCAGTGCCGCTCTAATTTTCTAAAAATGCAGAAGATGACATCTATTTGAATGTCCAGCTTGGCTGTCAATTGTGACGATAATGTCCAGGGACAAAAACTGTGAGGGGAACCAGACACCAGAAATAAAACGCTGACTTAGCACAAATGGAAAAGCACAAAAGGCCATAAGAAACTTGACTTAAATGGAAATTCCCTTTCTATCCATTCTAATCCTGTATTGACCACACTGACCGAGGAATCTGGAGTTAAAGGGCTCGCTGGCTGTAATTCTGAAGTACCGGGAGTTAAATGCCCATCTAGCAAACCACTGCTGGCCAGCCATCTGCCTAATTCAGCCCCAACCGGGAAATCATTGCCCCTGTGTGGCATTAGAGACGGTCAAGGATTGTCTCATCAATCAGACCTCGCGATAGGGCGTAAGGAAAAGTGTTCAGCAATCATTCAGCCTCTTGGTGACAGTTGGTGGAACTTCTTTCTTCCATTTGTATTTCACAAAATTATATTTAAGATAGAAAAAACAAATGAGACACTTTTTGTTTTTTGTTCCAGAAACTAAAACTGGGAGTAGGAGAGTGTGCAGATTATGGTATACTCGACACCCAAAGTTTTGGCAAACCCTCAAAGCTGTCTCCACAGTGTTGGGGAAAAGCTGTTACCGTACGACCACAGTCACTGCTAGCCTCTTAAATCCATTCTGGCTTGATGGCCTCACCATACGGCCGCTTCTTTCAAGGCAAAGTTATTGACTTCCGTGTCGCCCAGCTCTCCAGATTGTGGGTCTGTTTTTCACAGAAACAAGTGAGTGAAAAGAATAGCAGGATGGAGGGACACGGTCAGCCGTTTTACGCTGCTGACTGTCCAGATGCGTTAACCAGAGGCTCGTAGAAACGCTGTGTTTGATGTCTGAGCGGCTGTGGGGTTTTGTGGTGAAATCTGTAGGAATGGTAATAAAAGGGTATGGAACAGTCATAGGGCAGGAATCTGCCTTTGTGTGACTGTGACAAAATTTATGCTATCTTCTTCATCACGGTCTCCCTCTGTTCCACGCAGAGTTCAGCTCGTGTGGGGGAACTCTGTATTTAACTCAGGCGGGCGGAAAGGAATCTTGTCAACTGGGACGCTCCTGACCAGGAATTCATACATTTATCCTGTGGGATGCAGAATGCTGCTCTCGTCCTCCGTGGGATCTCTGCGTCTCTGAGCCCAATGAAAAACCATGGGGAGTGTTGAGGGGAAAATTGAGTTTACCCATTAAAGTAGACCCCCTTTTTCCATATTTCCACTTTGAACATTGATTTAATTTCCCGGTTGATGTCTATGAAAGCTGACACTGACTTGGAACCAGCCTGTGTTTCAATTTATTCTCTAGAGCGGTGGTGTCCTGCAGTCCTCTTGCACCTCAGTCTTGTTTTCCTGTCTCTCTATATATCTGTCTCTGTCTCACTTCCCGCCTTCTCTCAGAAGCATTGATTTCAGCAGGGCAGGAAATGAAACTGCGTTGCTCTGTGACTCCCAGCAAGAGAGGGGGACCCCGGGGAGGGTAAGAGGAAGAGGTTCAGAGAGTAAAAGACGTCCATTACTAGTTTTTTTTAGGAGGGGATGAAAAGATTGATAGACTGAGGATGTGAGTGAGGACTGGGATGGGCCCGGCTCGGCTAGGAGAAAGCTGAGAGGGCTAAGAACGATATTGAGACGAGAAAATATTTTCATAGAGGCGTTTGACTGACAGCAGGCTTGAATGAACTCTCAGCAAGGTATAGCAATCAAAAGGCCAAACATTTGACTTGTTAAATAACACATGACAGAAAACTATACGGGAATAAACAGCTACTGAGCGGCAGTGAAGTTGAGGATCGGTGGCCACACTATCTCCGACGACTCCTGGCCTCCATCCCTCTATCAGAAGTCAATGATCTTCTCCTCAGAGGGGCTGATATAAGAGGCTTAGGCCCGCGTGATCCCACTGCCTGTTTGCTTAACCTCTGCGTGGCTGCCTCAGCGGTGCTAAGCTTTACCCACAAGAGCTCATTACCTCTCAGCCCTCCGCCCCTCTCACTGTTTCATCCAGCCGTTGTAGCAACTGGAACATTGGGTTTAAGAGCCTCTGATTATGTAGACTATTAAGTCCATCATAATAAATATGATGTGACCTGTGAAAACTACTCTTTCTTGTACTCCTACACAATAAGTTAAACTCGTGCCATGTCAACAGCTTTGCTTGCAAAATAGCAGAATTTTCAGGATTAAATTTGGAAATGTTGAGCAAGGCATGCAGGCCATATTATTTTCTAACAGCAGAAAATAGATTCCCGCCACAGTAATCTTTAATGGAACATAAAACCTGTCATGTCATTACAGCCATAATTGGAGTAAAGGAGAGATGGCACAGCTTCAGCATCTTTCCAGACATTTAGCCACAGTTCCACTGAACCTGAAGAGAATATTTATTGAGCTTTTCAGTAAGATGAACAACTGTTTATACACTTGCATGCATAGTGTAATGATGTTTTGCAACAGGACAGGGGCCTGTGCCTGTAGATGTATGCAGCCTGAAGGGTCCTGCTGCAGGGAAACTGAAAAAAAGAAAAGAAGCATCGCTATGGACATTGTGGCTTATTATTCCTGACATGCTCTGTTGAGGTGCTGATTTGAAATGGGCCGGGGCTGATAATTCTCAGCGAGACAGATTGCCGCAGCTATGATTCATGACTGTTTGAGTGGGAGCTCAGACAATAGTGGAGTCGGTCCGAAGTTCCCCGACTGGTACTGTTGAACAGTTTGGACCACTGTCAGCTCACGGCAGGGACTTGTGGTGGAGTTTGGCTGGGCAAGAGTTCGTCTGGGCCTTCCTTCTTTTGCACTTTCTCCTACTTTTTTTCCCCACTCGTCTTTCATCTCCATCTCTCTCCCCACGTCCTCTTTCTCTCATCCTCACAAACTTTGTCCAAGCAGAGGGTTTGTTATGGAACGTGTTTATGTTCCTGGATCATGTTCTGCTCTGGCTCTCTGCTCTTGTGACTTCATTAGTTGTCTGTGTGTCCACCAGCAGACAGCAGTGACCCGTTGCCCACCACTGCCCTTGTGTTGCACTCCAGGCTTTGTTAGTCCATTTACTCTTTAATTTAAATTTGATTTAACTCCAACCAGCTGGCTAGTTTAACCTCTTCTCATGAGTAGGAGCTGACATTCTCCTTTGTCTTAGTTTTTGCTGGTGTGTGTATGTGTGGACAAATGTGCCTCTAAATATTGTTCTATAAAATGTACAAATTCAAAGCAAACATCTGCTTTTGTGTAATGTAACTTCCCAGTGTGTTTAATGTTTTTCATGTGCCCAGGGCTAATTTTGTTTTAATGAGAAAAAAAAGTGAAAATTCTGCACAGCCCGTTAAATAATGAGTGGAAATGGAAAATGTTGCAATATTGGTAGATTTAGTGGTTTTAGCGGTGTGGGGCAATAAACCTAATTTGGGAGAAAAACATCAGACGTACATCTTGGTCAGAACACAAAACAGTCTCTTATCACCTCTAGAGCTGTGGCTGGAGGCATTGTTTTCGGCCTTAACTTGAGAATTCAAACACTAATTTATGATAATATTTCCCACAAATGTCTCATAGCATAAAATCCATCCATCCATCCATCTTCTATACCCCGACTATCCCTTTCGGGGGTTGGGGGGGGGCTGGAGCCTATCCCAGCTGGCAGCAGGCGAGAGGCAGGGTACACCCTGAGCTGGTCATCAGCCGACTGCAGGGCAACATATACAGACAGACAACCATTCACGCTCACACTCACACCTAAGGACAATTTTAAGTCACCAATTAACCTAATGAACATGTTTTTGGTCTGTGAGAGGAAGCCGGAGTACCCGGAGAGAACCCACGCATGCACGGGAAGAACATGCAAGCTTCACACAGAAAGGCCCCGCCCGACCCGGGGATCGAACTGGTGACCTTCTTGCTGTGAGGCACGTGCACTACCTGCTGCTCCACTGTGCCGCCCATAGGATAAAATAAGAAAGCAATTTTATATCCAAAAAGTCAATGGTCAACTTCACTGTGACATCATAAGGTTGTATAAAAACACTTTTATGGCCTTTATTCAACAACATAACTCAAATTTCACAGTTCAGTCAGATACTGAGTTGGTGACTCTAACGTTGGGTGTCCACCTTCAAACTGTGCTGATTGTGTAGATCTTCTGTGCTGCCGGGTTGAAGATGTGTGTAACACGTCCGCATTTTACAGTTTGTAGCTCTTTGGTTCTGCTTATATTGAGCTTCAGGTGATTGTCGTTGCACCATGTGATGAAGCTCTCTGTCTGTCCTGTGAAAATAGTCTCTAAGTGAATCATACATGCCAACATTGTGATAACTTGCATTTAAATTCCCTTGAAGTCTTCAGTGCGGTTTGTGTCTGGACAGAGGCGGTAATTCTCGTGAGAAGCTGCCCCCATGTCAGCTGTAGACCTGAGAGATTATTTAAGGGAAGGGCAATTTTCTTGCCCACTGCCCTCCATGTGTAATTGGCACAAATAACCCATTGCTAATGAGTGTACTGTAAGCTTGTTAAATGTGTTTAGGAAGTCACACAAGCACTCTGCTGCTTGCTGAATGAGTTACATCACTCTGTGGTTTACACACAGTGCCTCCAGAAACATGCAGTGAAGCCTCCGAACTTTTAATGTGACAACCATGCATTTTTTACGTTACATGGGATTCCCTGGCTCAACGGTATTAAAACTCAAAGAGAAACAGCAGTTAAGATGGTCTCAGAAAGAGAAGTGTTTTACTGCTGGTTGCACAGCAGATAGCAGCGTACACGTTGACCCTTGGTCCATGCTTACACAGTAATGCAGCCAGAATGGGATTGGTGGTATGCATTTGCAAATGTGCACGCCCCATGTCCCAGTGTTGGTGGTCTTGGAAGGCCACCAAAATCACCCGGCTGCTCTGTAATGTGAAAGCAATTAGCAGCCAGTGGTTTTATGCAGTGCCGATACGTGTGGAATAACAAAGGGGAATGTAGGTCAGCAGCCAGCCATAGGTGCACGGTGTGGCCATGGCATTTCTTTGGACCATGTGTAATTTTTTCTAACTCTTCTAAATCTTCAATTAAATGAAATACTATCAGAATACTAATTGTGAGTGTCACAAAAGGGAATTTTCACTTTTAGGGAAAGTGATTTTCGGATTCTTGGTAGGGTTCATAGTAAAATTCCTGACCTGAATAGGCTTGTCGTGAGTTTAAAGCCAGATTTATTCAGCTCCCTGCAGACCTCTTTGATGTCTTCACCCTCCGTTTACTTCATCTGACATTCATTCTAATGAGATGGACATTCCCCCCGATAGAAATCTGCCTCTGACTTATGCTGGAATACAGTAAAGCGGTGCCACACACATATTCACGTTAGGTTAGATTGAGTTCCCTCTGTGTGTTAGATTTTTCTTTTGTGTATGTGTGTGTGTATGTTTACAGTGTGTGAGCAGGGTGCGTGCCCTCTGTCACATCTGGCAGCTTGCGGTTTTTTTCATGACCTGCTAAATGAGGGGAAAAATACTCCCAGCTGCCCTCAGGAAAGCTCACCTGGTGTAGAGCCGTCTCAGTTCCTTGTTTTCGCTCTTGCACTTTGTTGCTCAAAATCTCCCTCTTTTGCTCTTCACAAAACATGCAGATATACACGTACACACTCACAGGAACACTCTTGTCTTCAAGCAGGCTACTGTGTTTGCATTTTTCTCCATCTCTCTTGCGTTCCCTGTCAGAACATGCGTGCCTTGTGTGGCCTGGCTGAGGGTGAAAAAGCATGAAAACGTGCACATGTGACCAGGCCTGAAATGTGAATACTCACTTAAATAACATGTTCTGCACTTGTGTCCTTGCATAACCTCAGAAATCAAATTAAGACAAGAGAAGAAGGACAGTTTGGCAATGCTGTTTTCCAGCGGGATCAACCGCAGCCTATTCACATGGTAAAGTCATTTTCACCTCAGCCGCTGTGGGAAGAGGAGGCCAGGAGCAACGTCACCCTTCCTACCCCTCACCTCAAACCCCCAGCCAGCATATTTCAGCTATCTGAAGGCAGCAGAGCTGGGAGGTATCAGCCCTGAAAGCTGAAAAGCAGCTTTTGTCTCAAGCGACCCTCCAAGACCTCTGCCTGCCTGCTCTATCAGCAAATCATAAACCATACGGAACAACTAGAAACGCAGGAGTGCGCAAGGAGAGGAAGAAAGACAAGGGGAAGAAAAGGGAGGGAAAAATCAACAAGATGAAAGACTGGAAATGCAAAGTAAACAAGGCAGAATCATTGCCAGCTATAGATCAAACAGTAACAGTCATATAAGTATGTGCACCGTGCAGATGAAAGATGACCTTGAGTAATGAGACGGGTCTTCAGGGGTTTGGTTGCACAGTATGTTGGAGAGGGAGAGGTGGAGTGAGAGAAAGTTGTTTTAACTCCTGTCTCATGTTAATATAACATTTGAATCTTCCCTCTTTCAAAACTGTATGTAAAGTAAGCATGCCTGCACACTATATGCACACTACCTCTAGATATGAGGGAAGCAGCTCGCTTCTTCTTTTTAAAATAAAGCCATTTCCCCTGAAACTAGCTATGATTTTCCTGATAATAGGCCTGAAACCTTGCACTCATGCACTGCTGCTCTACTTTTAAAATGTTCTGTTTTACCTTATTTTATGCATTCTGTGTACTCTGTTTTTAACTTTGTTCAGTGGTTTTTATTTTCCATCATCGTTATTTATTCTTTCTTCGTCTTCTTTTTCTATTCTGAGGTAAGATGCAGAAGTGTCTCTGGCTTCATTCTCACAAAAAGCACCATGATACGTTATCAGTTTTCTGTCTTCGGCCTGGACCGTACCATTTAGCACTGACATCCAGAAATGGGAGTCTTCGTCAGCAGCTATCTGCACCCTTCAGTCTCTCTGCCTGCCTCCGAAAAACAGTTCTCATTGGTCACCATAGTCTTCCCCCTAATTTTTTTGTCATCTCCTTTCGTGTCCTCTTCCACTCTTCCTTGCCTGGACAGGAAGAAAGCTACCTTAGCTGGAGAGCAATTTTAGGCATCAAAGCAAGGCTCACTACAGAGACTTAGTAGGCTTACCGCTTCTACGCTCTTAAACCGTCTTTTCAGGATTTCCAGGTTTCACTCCAGTTGGGTCCCAGATAAAAAAGGAAACAGCTGAATAGAATGAAAATCTGAAGTGCAGACTTGCATGTCGACTCATTCATTGAGCATTGTAATCATTCTTTTGACAAAAATCCATTTCAGTTTTGTCTTGACATTATTGTAGCCTTTACACGAAGGTCACAAATCTGCTGCAGTCTTCTGCTCCAAATGATGTCTTTTGCCTTTGCTAGGAGTTTAAATTGAATCATCTGCAAGCAGCACGTACATAAGTCACCAGGGTGGTGTACTGGAGCGAGTAGGAAAGCCCCAGTTTGACCACAGGGCCTGAGTTCAAGAGCTTGTGTTGGTGAACACCCACATCCTCCAAGTGTCTCTAAACAAGACAGTGACTGCGTAGCGGGCCTTGGAGAGCTCTTCATTAACTGACCCTGCACTCTGACATCCCTGCAGAGTGGGGAAAATGAAAAGAAAACGTCCCTACTGGGATCTATAAAGCAGCCCATGCAAATCGGTACACTTCCTCAAAGTTTGACTCAGCCTAGTCCCATCAGTGCCACCGGACCACCGAGTTTTCAATCAGACCCGCCCTTTGACTAGCCTTCATAAACAAGAGCTGTGTGGAAGCAGTGGCTTTGGAGTGGAAATCCTGAGCCTCAGTGAAGTGTTAAATGCACTGAAAGGACAAACTGCTTGAAGCCCCATCTTCTTCTTAATCTCTGTCTGTCTTCCACAAAGTATTTGCATCTCATTTTTGCTCACATAAACCTTTGATATGTTCTCTAAATGTACTCATGTTGAAGCGCAGCTTGAACTGGTCAGATAAATACTGTGGAATTCAGTTAACTTGTTACCTGAGTTTGGCTTACCCAAATAAAGCTTTGCAGGAAGGCGAAGTGGGGACATTTTAGGAGATATCAGGAGTCAGACAGCTAAGAAACACAGGCAGCTATTGTGTCATTATTGTCAGCATTATCCTCTTTGGCGTGTCTGTCTTTAGCAAGCCATCAGGTGACCACATTTAACTTCTGTTAGACTGACTGCTTCGCTCCCGTGTTTGCCATTGACAACAGCTATGAATTGACTGGACTCGATGTCTGTGTGCCAAGAAGAAGAAGAAACGTACTTTTATTCATCACACACACACTACATGCACACGCCATGCTTCGTGAAATTATTTCTCCACATTTGACCATCCTGGTCGTCCTTCCTCCGCGGCAGACTAGGAGTGGGGGGCTGCCAGCCGACAGCGGCGCCTGGGGACCCAGTTCTCTTCGTCACCATTGGACAGGTGGTGATCTTCTTGTTTTTAGTGGGGGTATATTTTTAAGGAGGATACCCCAGGTGAACATGGGGAGAACATGCGAGCTCCTCACAGAAAGGCCCCTTTCCTCGAGCAGCAGGCACCGAAGGCATGGTGGAGGACACGCCCCCGGCACCACCCAATAAATTATTCATTAACAAGGCACTGCTGGGATTTGAACCCAAGATCTCCTGTTTAGTAGACAGGAGCTTTAACCAACTAAGCCACAGTGCCTCAAAAGCAGATATTTCAGCTACTTACAGGTTAACCTTTGCCTGCTGCTTCTTATGTCTTTTGCGAATCTGCTGTTTTAAAGGGAAGAGGTGAGAGATTCACAGGACATTAAAAACTGTTGGACCACCAGTCAGGCAATGATGCATTTAAGCAGGGAAAGAGTGAGTGAAGAGGCTGGCTGAGCCTTCCTTTCTCTCATTCAAACACTGTTGAGTAAAAGACCTTTGGGAAAGCTACCATTTAACACACTGTTGAGGACAAGTGACCCCTCCAGCTCAACATGCGCATGTGTGTGTGTGTGTGTGTGTGTGTGTGTGTGTGTTGCGGAGGCTCTTGCACAGCACATCCACCAACTCAAATACAAATAGAAACAATAGGATAAGACTTGCAGGCCAGCCCCACAGATATGGGGCTAATGGTTTGGTTTCCAGCTCTATCTTTAGTAACCATCCATGAATGGAAAGAAAAGAGGAGGCCAGCAGAGGGTAGAAGGAGGGCAAATGAAAGTGGCAGCAGCCAGACAAGAACGGGAATGAGGAGCAGGGATGGTTATTGGTAATCATCTAGATATCGTATTGTCTCGATGTGCCGTAGATGAGGGAGTAAGGGTCTGTGAGAGGTAGTTAGTGTAAGAGGTGAAGAGAATGAGTGCAAGGAGAAGAATGAGTGAATGAAGGAGAGAGAGTGAGCAAACAAGAGAATGAAAAAGAGAGCGGAGAGTAAGTGGGGAGGCGAGGGGCAAGTCTTTTATGAGGCATGGAAAACGGGGTGAAAAGAGGAGAGCGGGGGAGTTGATGCCTGCGGTGGGTCTGAATAGCGGGACCCCATGTCCTCTTTAATGTCAAATGAATAACTCCTGACCTAACACAGGCTTTTAATTGGTATAACCACCAGCTGGATGGAGTGCTACGTTGGTTGGGTTGTGTGTAAGTGAGAAAATACACACGTTCTGTCATCACGGTAAAAGTATAAAACCTTTGAGGTCAAGTGTTGGTGAATTTGTGCACTGCGTATGGAAATGCAGGCGTACACTTGTCTTCATATCTGGTAATGCACGTTCTATGAGTTTTATGCTCATATGGACTAAAATAGCAGCATACGCACCCCATTAAAATCCAGTATTTCTGATTTTAGCCCCGCTCTGTTCATCAAACAGAGGGTGAGGGTCTTTGATTGCTTGATGGTCCACTTTCTTCAAAAGCAATTTATTTTCTTCAGCTCTCTACCATGTTGCATTGCACAGGTTGGCTTCACTAGCCTGTTTGAGCTTTTGCCCGCTGTGAGAGAGAGCTGTAGAAGCTCCTGAAGCCTCAGAGTTGGATGCTCTCAGTGGCATTCATGGTAATAACACATTTTTCACATAACAAGAAGACATTTGAATTAGCTTTAATATCAATAATGCTACTTACTGGAGCTTTCAGAGAAGCTCTGCTAACAGGCTGACTGAGTGACTGGCTAGTGAGGCCCCAGCTCGGGCTGTGGGGCCCTCCCATGTTTGGGAAAAGAAAGAGCCTTGGGCCCGTGAGCTCATGGGATACTCTGAGCGTGAATGACGGGGCAGGAGGGGTGGCAGGGTAGGAGGAGAGGAGATGGCTGAAAGAGGCAGCTCAAGCAGAAAGAGAGGGAGAGGGGTTAAGTGGAGGCAGGTGTTCCATGACAAACCTTACAACCCCCCACCTCTCCTTCACTCCACCGACACTGGTCCACTGAGAGCACAGCAGACTAGCCGAGAACAGACACTTGTTAGTCATTTCCCTCTTTCTCTGTTACCTTCTTTTGTTAGACTTTATCCAACCACCTTATCCCTCTGATCTAATCTATCCTACCAAATTGCACCCTTTTCCTTTAATCCCAGCTTTCTTTCCACCGTCTCCTCTGTGTGCTTTCCCCAATGCTGCAGGACCACCTGGCTTTGTGGTTTGAAATCGTATAAAACTCCTGTTGCTTTAAGCAGACGGACAGCTTTCCCACTGCTTCATGCTGCCTGACCCAGCTGGCAAACTAATTTAGATTGGATTGACGTAAAAATCGTGTTCTCTCATCGTGTTCCAGAAGTTATTAAACTCCAGCTCAAGACTAGAGCAGAACAGTACACAAATCCAGTTTTGATTTCTGGAAAAACAGGGAGTGCCTAATTGATGTAACTTTGTAAAATAAAATGAAATCAGTTTGCGACTGTACATTTTGTCCTTATATATGATATAGTCAGCATCTTTTCCAATGGCTTTTATTTTTGGCTCGTCACTGACACGTTCACAGTTTAATATTCTGAGTCTATGCAGCGATTCTTGATTAGGATTTTGTGCTTTTTTTTCTCACTCCATGTGTCACACACAATATCTCTGACTTAGCTGGATTGGATTCTGATGAAATTATGAAAAATGATGTGGCCATTGTTCCTCGTCAGAATTTGACTGGTTGGTTTTGGGGGCCGCTAAAAAATTTGCTTTGTTTTCTTTCCGTCAGCCACAGTAACTCATGCATCACTAACACATTTTTCGATTCCTCCACTGAAAAAATGTAAGTGCGTGAAAGTCACACAGATTTCAGCATTATCATTTAGAGTCTTTTAATATAAATGTATTGCAAAACTTTGCTGCATTGTGGTTACCAAATGAATACACATGAAATTATTGGGCTTATGACAGAGGTTACTAAGGTATCAACATCTGTGATGTGTGATTAATGGCTCGCCCACTGTCAGAGCTGTAGTATATTTTATTGTAGAGTGTTTCTGGACAGATGAGTCAAAAGGGATTGTTAATGGCAGACACCATAGCTTTCATTTGACCCCTCTCGTTTAAATGTGACTCACAGAGCCTCTATTGTTGGAGTAATGTGTGTGTGCACATTTAGGATAACTGGAATGCTTGGAAGTTGTTGTGACTGACAAGTGTGTATCTTCTGGTTTGCCAAAACATAAAGTGTATGTGTGTGTCTGTCTGTGCGGACAGAGAGGATAATGTTTTGCTCTTTGAAAAGCTGTTGGTTCTCATCCCACAGTGACTGATTGTTGTTGAGACAGCAGTCAGCTTCAGTGCAACATCTGGAAGAAAGACATACGGCTGTTTTTCAGTCTGAATCACTACTTATCATCACACACACATTTATGCACACACACTGTCACACTTAGATCAGCACTAACAGCAACCCATACCCACAACCCACCTCTGGTATGCTTTCGCTGACAGCTTCTTTTTGTTGAGATAAATGAATTTTAGAGTCCTTCTGTCTGCGTTTCTGTTTCATCTCTGCAGTGTGTCTGTCTCTCTCTCACTAGCTGTGTGTCCATCTGATTGTCAAGGGAATTTGAAGCTAATTTTTTGAAAAGTCGCAAAAAAGAGGAAAAAAAAAAAGAATTAAGTGTGTTTCCATCAGCTGAGTTGGAGCGAATAAACAAGGCTTAAGTTGGTGGTAAAGGCTATGTTACGCATGGCTGTAATAAACAGTAGAAGAAGTAGAGATCCAGACCTGGAAACAAAACCAGTTGTTTGCCAACCACCAATAAACGTCAAAGAAGAGGAAACAAAAGCAGTCCCCTCGACCATTTACGAGAAAAAATGGAGAGCGGTCTTCAGGAATTCTTCGACAGCAGAAATGGCTCCCTCTTCTTTTTTCCCCTCAGAGTTGAACTCAGAACTCATCAGAAAAGGAGCTTCCATCTCACATTAAGCACATTAGCTCTTTCTCAAAAAAGACAAAAAAACCCAACTTTTCTTTATTTTATGATTTTCCATCAACCTTTTCTAATGCAGAACTTCAAAATGCACATAAAAATATGTCAATGGAAACACAGCCACTGTCCCTTACAATCTGTCTCCTTCCCATAAGACAATGCAGATGCATTTCAAGAACAACTGATTACTTTTTCCACATCCTTTCCACATCAGGTTGGAATTCCTTTCAGAATGTGTCAGAGCAACACACACACACACACACACACACACACTGGAGCAGCCAGGGTTGTCAGAGGCTCCAGCCCCCTCCGGAAGAGAGCAGCACTGATAGACACACATGGATAAGAGGCAGACCCAGAATAGAAACACCCACAGCAGTTTACTACACTGGTCCTGATTAGAGACTTTAAAAGAATGCAATGTTTCCCTCCAGTCTGCAAGCACCATCTACTGCTGGCATGTATTGTTGTTGTTGTTGTGTTAATATGGTTGTGTTGACGTTTTACAGCCAGTTCCAGTGAGCGATTGAATGTCTTTATCATCAGCTGATCTGATATTGATTACTGTTAATGTTACCCATCTTTATCAGCGAGAAGACACTGCCTCAGTCGTCTTTGTCCCTGTAATGAATTCCGTTCTCTCTAAACATCCCTACAGTGGTAAAACAGTAATCTTATTTAACACTCTCTGTTTTGTATCAGCGTGATAAATCTCCTGAGATGCAGTTTATTGTGGCTGATCCTTCTTTTTCCCTCAAACACGCACACACAAGGCAAAATGTCTGTCTACTTAAGCTCACATCAGACGGCGATAACAAGGTCGCCACTTCATGCCTGCCCCACTGCCTAAACTGCCTTGTCTGTGTGATAAAGAGTCGGACCTTAACAATATGTTATCACCACAGGAAGAGAAGCTGCATGCCAGAGCGGGAGGGGTAGAGAGACTTTCTTATAAACCCCTGTATACCTAACAAGATAGTCAGTGATAACTCCGGCATAGTCCTGCTATAGTCCCTGTTGATTGTACTCGGTTGGACCTCTGGTGTCCTGAAGGTTATTGCAGCACTAACGTGAGTTTTCCTTTCTCCACTTGAAAAACTTTCCATTTTGTGATGTTTTTACTTGAGCTTTTTCAGCACTTGATCAAACATGTCAAACCTAATTATGAGCTGGATTGTCAAACATTGTCCAGGACCAAGACAAAGAACTAAAACCACCCGAAGGCAAGAGACCCCCACGTTTGGCCAAAAGTATCTTTGACTGTTAAACCACAGCAGGGGCAATATATCGTAATCGTACATATCATAGAGTTTCAGAAATTGAGACTAGGTGTCACCTGGGGTTTTGGTTGTTGCTGTGATTTAGCTTAATTTTTGTGTTTTCCTGCACTTACGTTACCCTGTTAATTCCCTGAAATCATCTGAAGCTGAGTGAACAGTGAATGGGTTTTATGTCCACATGATACTCATGTTTTACTCAGATTTTCCAGTGAAATTACCAGCAGTTATGTCTGAGGCATTGTTAGGTTATATTGATACATAGTGACATTGAAGAACTGGGTAGAAATATTGTAATAGTGAAATTTGTCAGTGTCGCCCACCCTCACCCTCTCCTCCACTGACCCCCAGCTGGAGGTGTGTTGAGAAGAAAATATGGAAGAAGTGGCAGATGGCAGATGGACACATACACTAATATGTATTAAGACGTTTCAGACCGCTGACACAAAGTGACTAAAATCAGAGATGACCATGTGTGGTGTATTGTTAGAAATGTGTGTGCGTGTGTGTAATTCCTGCATTACCAAAGTCATAGGTTGCGTACTTGTGCATGGGGAAATGCTTGTATATGTGACTGTGTTTTCATTTCTGTACATTTGTGTAAATTTGACACCGGCCTTATAGGTCAGCCAGCAGTAGCTGTAATGCTACACGAAGCAGGGAAACAGGGAGAGTGAGACAGAGAGGGAGAGTCGAGTAAAAGAAGGAGACATGGGATCGAGAGCTAGCACCGAGGTGATCGTGATACAGCGGTGGAGGAAGAGAAAGGGAGCAGGAGGGCAGGAGGTTATTGGATTGCTCCGGTCAGCTCCAGAAATGACTTTTCCATCACTCCAGGTACGTGATCCCGGCTGAGCCTGGGGATATCCTCTGTTTATGCTCAGGCAAAGACCCGCAGATTAGGCCGCCTGGTATTCACCTGATTAAAATGACCTTCTTGTGTAAACTAAGCTGGCGGGTTCAGAGCAGAGCGCACATACACAGGACCTTTTGGGACCTGGACGGTCTATGAACATTTCTGTCTGTGTAATTAACACACACACACTCACGCTGTGAGCAATATGTGTTCATGTTGCGATAAGGCCAAGTCACCATGGAGATTAAGAACTAAATCCTGATGGAAGAATCAGTGGTCCTAATAAAACTATTATCCACTCTCGCCTTAAACACAAAGGGCTGGTGTACCTTTATCTGTGTGTGCAGTATAGATGTGTGTGTGTGTGTGTGTGTGTGTGTGTGTGTGTGTGTGTGTGTGTGTGTGTGTGTGTGTGTGTGTGTGTGTGTGTGTGTGTGTGTGTGTGTGTGTGTGTGTGTGTGTGTGTGTGTGTGTGTGTGTGTGTGTGTGTGTGTGTGAACACAGTTGTTGAAGCCAGGTGAAAGGATTAAGCAGCAATAGGTCAAGGCCCAAGGCCAGTACACTCATTTGTTTGAGATACTCCATCAGTCATCTGTCTCTTCATCATCCCTGCTTCCTCTCATGTTGCCTTTTTGCCTTCCCCGTTCTCTAACATCCTCATTTAACTCCAGTACGTCTGTCTCTTATTTTTTAGACCCTGTCTGTTCTGCCTCCTTCTCCCTGCTGTCCTCTTTATGTCTGTTTTATGTGCAGAGGTCAAGTAGCGAGAATACACAGATTTCAACCTCGATTAGCATATAAAACTAAAAGCTGACATCTCCCTGCTTTTCAGTGCAACATGTGCTTTTCAGGTTTGTGTGTGAGCATGTGTATTTGCATGCAAAACCTAGTTGTTGGTATATCATTGCTGACAGCTGTCATATTGTTATAATGCAGCGTCTTCCTAGAGAGCAGCTGGTTCTTATACTTGTGGTCTCCTTATCCCCCTTGCTGCTGTAAATCCTTGATAGTCTGAACCTCACTAACTGTTAGTATCTGCTTGTAGCATGATACTTATACAGATACAATCAAAGCAGAGTGTGAATATAGGCAACATTGACCTAATGATCTTTGATTTTCATTAATCGGCAGAAGAAAGTCCTTTCAATGACACTGGACTCAGAGTTTTCCAGCAGTCTTCGTTCGCAACATTTGAACAGTGCACAACTGCACTTAGAATAAAAGTCAAAGACGGGTAACTAATGATTACAGTAGCCCGACCGTGGAAAAATCTTCTGGAAAATATCAGCGTTTTACGCATGTGAAAAACCAGATGCCCATGATACTTCGTCGCAAACGTCTCTGTGACTTAGAGGACCTTGAACATTACACAGTTTGGCTGAATCAGACAAGCCTTTTGCCAGGGGGAAAAAAGAAAACAGTTTACAATTAGACTTTCAGCCAAAATGCAGAGCGGTCTAGATGGAAATATGCAAAAATTTAACTTTTATTTCACGTTGATATCTGCTGGAATGGGATTGGACTGGATCTTCTGGAATTTGAGTGGATCAGTGGTTATTTCTGAGGTCAGAGGAGGGGAGTCAGAAAGAGGGAATATTTTTGGATTATAAAATTTATTTCATTTTTTTCAGTACTTAAATACTGTAATTGCCTCTGCCTTTGTAATTGGGTCTCTGAAAATAGACTCCTCTCTCCCTGTCCTGATCTGACTTGATGACGCTCAGGCTGAACGTAAGGCAACTTTGAGAGGCTTCGTTTGGCTGAGCCAAAAAGAGTGAAAATGTGGCCATAAGTTAAACATACGCACCAAAATTGCAGTAATAGGATTAGCACATGGCTGCAATGATATGCCGGCGGTCCCTGGTGGGGCACACAAGTGTAAAATACAGCTCCCTTCCATGTATGACTGAGTATCAGTTATCTCACCCCAGTACAAAACCTCACAACAGGTAGTCGCAGAGCAAAACTGACTCCAGATCAAAGTCCCTGCATGGGCACCCCCGACCTCCACTCTGAGTTGAGCAGGCCTGCAGCTCTGTGACCTTTCCAACTGTTGCTAGTGGACAGTTCAACCGTTAAAACCTACCAGCCTCTCTGACCAACAACCTACCAGTTTGTAAAACGTCTTCCGAAACCAGTTTATCGTGCAATTCCTAAATTCAAATGAGTGATAAAACTGTTGAAGTTTGATGAAAAACAGACAAGGAAAAAAAAGCTGCTGCCAGTTGGAACAGTTGGTTTTCTTGGTTGGACGCAGGGCTGCAGAGGACACTGGGAGGAGTGGGAATGCCAAGACAAAGACTACCAGTAGAGAAGGAATGCTGGTGTCCTGCTGAGCTAATCCTAGCTGGAAGAAAGGAGAAAATGTGGAAAGCGAGGGAAAGAGGGAGGAGACGATAGGATGGCAAAGGAAGGTCTCAGGGTTTGGGCAGAAATGGAAAGGGTTGCTTGAGAAAAAATCCTCTTCCCATTCACTAGTTTCTCTCTAACTTTCACCTGCTTTCTCTCTATGGCTTTAGGGTGTTCTCTTTTTCGCTGGTGGTCCAACTGGTCTCTGTTCAGTTATCGAGGCATTTGGAGTTAATGAGACAGCTGTACTGTTTGAGAGGTGAAGTCCTTTAGATCAGCTTTTCCCAGTCTGCACGGCCCAGCGCTCACTCGTCTTTTTATTCCTGAGGGGAGTGAGTAATGCCATTTTCACCCTCAAGGGCCATTTATATTGAAACAAACACCTACCTCAGACTGTTTTGTTTATGACTGGATGGAGGATTTTAGATTAGATCAGGCCTTTTCAGTAAATTTAATCAATGATTCCTTGCACAAATTTACTAGATTGTGTTCAGAGTGTCTCAGAGGCATCTGGAACATGACGGTTTTCCCTGGTCAGAAACTCTCTTTCTCTCTCTCTCTCTCTCTCTCTCTCTCTCTCTCTCTCTCTGTCTCTCTCTCTCTCTCTCTCTCTCTCTCTCTCTGTCTCTCTCTCTCTCTCTCTCTCTCTCTCTCTCTCTCTCTGTCTCTCTCTCTCTCTCTCTCTCTCTCTCTCTCTCTCTCTCTCTCTCTCTCTGTGTGGAGCTTATGTTTTTTGCATATGGCATGTTAAGGTTTTATGAAGCTGTGTGTAGACTGTTACGCTTGTGTGTTTGTCAGTGCAGTTCAGTCCAAGCATGAGAAGAGACAGAGCGAGTCTGACCCTTGAGATTTAAAGCATCTTCAAAGCCTCTGTATGAATGCTGGAGAGGGCTGCAGCACCAGATTGGACCCTCAGATAGGAACCAGACCACTTGGAGCTCAGGGAACATGTAACTGGACATGTTGAAAAAGTGAATTGGTATATAGATCTCATAACAACTCAGAATCAATCTCTGGCTCTGTATTCAAGTCTGTATGAATGCATTAATTGATCTTATCTTATTGATATCATAAAAGATGTGTTGTCATGATACATCTGCCCACTCCACTTCTAGGAGAAGCCAGCATGTTGCCCCACTGGCTGAATTTGAACCATTTCCTGTCCAGCTTCCTGTGCCAGGCCTCCTGGTTTCGTCCTGTCTGGTCCAAGCTTGAAGCAATTACAAGCGGCTCGGGGGAAATCACCTCCCTCCGCTATACGCTCGGGCTCATTTTTCACAACACCGCCGACTCCTTTAAAGTGTTGACAGAGACATTAAACACGAAGGCCTCTGTCACTGGCAAGAGGTTTTTGGATGAAGGTGAGTTTGAGAGCAGCTGAAAAAAAAAAGAAGATCCTTCAAAGGGGAGAAGATGGAAAAATTAAAGGCCTCTTTTAAGCATCTTGTTAGGGAAAAACAGTCAAATATATAGTAATGTTGAGACAGGAAGTGTTGTTTTTGGCCAGAATTAGTCATCAGTGAAACATGTTTTAACAATAATGACATCAACTATTTGTTAGTATAAGCTGTCAGCATGCTTTTTGGCACACAGTTTTGTTGTGAAACACACACAGTGTATTTCTCTGACAGACAAATCCTGAAAAAAGACGACACGACTGTCCTTTGATTTATCTCTCACTTTTGACTACAAGTTGAGAAGTTTAAAAGGATAAACTGAGAGGAGAGAGTAGAGAAATGTGATTCATGGACAGTGGAGTGTTTGTTGTGGTGACTGGTCCAGACGGATTTCCACAGCGGATGGAAACTGAAGACAGGATTTTTATGACCCCGCCACTTTTCACTCCTCACAGCTCATCTCACACAAAACAGAGGTCAGCGTTTCCTCGTCCCCGCTGTCTCTGCTTTTCTTCTTCTCTTCTCTGCTGTGTCTTTTTTTGATTTCTGCCGCTCTAACCATTTCTTTCTCTGTTTTTTTGGCACATGAAATTTGTCTTCCTCAAATCCAGAAAAACCAGATGATTTAAGGCCCTCTCCACGCTTTAGGCCAAAAGCTTGTTAAAGTCTTGCTCTCGATTATGTGCAGGCAGGAAGAAGACAGTGCATTTATCATGTCTTCCAGAATTTGAAGAGCGAGTGCAGTCGGTCATTGGCAGCATCTTTGGTTTGTTTATCTCTGCTGCTCTGCATATCGTGCTTTCAGAAATCAGTGAATTCCTTAGAGGAATTGTAATATCAGGAGAGAAGAAGAAGAAAAGAAAAGAGAGGAAGAGGAGGGGCGTTGGTAGAGGTTGGGGAACTCTGGCGAGACACGGATTTCATTAGAGGTCCCTGTGTGAACGGTTCTCCTTTAGGAGAGAGGGCATTGTTCTGCTTTCTGCCCCCAGCTCAGAGCTACTGCCATGGGCAAGACTTGTGAGGGAGACAGCCTCCTGTAGAGGAGGCTGGACAAGGGTTATCAAAGGACAAAGGAACCTTTTGGTGTGCTGACAGGCGGACAGGTCAGACGCCTCGGTGTGTGCGTGTGTGCGTGTGTGTGTGTGTGTGTGTGTGTGTGTGTGTGTGTGTGTGTGTGTGTGTGTGTGTGTGTGTGTGTGTGTGTGTGTGTGCGTGCGTGTGTGTGTGTGTGTGTGTGTGTGTGTGTGTGTGTGTGTGTGTGTGTGTGTGTGACTGAGACAAGGGGTTGCTGTAGTGTGGTGATGTGTGTGTGTTTGTGCTTAGGTACAGGAATCCTTCTCTCGCATGTTTTTACGTGTTTGTTCACAGCAGTTGGGTCAGTGTGAAGAAAAGGCCGTTGATGGATAGAAGGCTGATCAGCTCCCAGGAGACAGACAATCCTGTGTGTGTGTGTGTGTGTGTGTGTGTGTGTGTGTGTGTGTGCGTGTGTGCGTGCGTGCGTGCGTGCGTGCGTGCGTGTGATGACGGAGCACTGATCAGAGCTGTAATGCGATATGGGCGACAGTAGGAAGTGTCAGAGCAGACCTTTGTTTATTCCAGTAGCAGTCTGAATGAGTTCTGCCAGGCAGCTACAAGAAGTTAAACTCCCACATCTGCTGACATGTTTATTGTAGGATTTTGCTCTGTACACAGTTGCCTAACCTTTTCGCATTTACAGAGAAAACAGAAGAGCAGCTGTATCCTGTCAGTGTCAATTTTAATGTGCAGAAGCAAAGATGTCATATTGGCCAGACCAGTTCAATATGGACTCCTCGAGGTTCCTGACCTCTTCGTCTTAAAGGACACAGCAGAGGCTTATGAGCACGCCTGACACCTAACTGCACAGGGTTTTCTTTGCAGGTTCCGATTCTGTTACAGGGATGTTAAGCAAGGAAGATTTCAACTCATCAAATAGGTGAATTTGTTGAAATATGTACTGAACATCCCAAAATTAACCAGATTATTTCAGCTACATTGGCTTAGATGTAGACCATATAGATCATGTTATTACTGTCATTATTTTGCCAAACCCACAGATTTCACAGTTGATTTGACTTTGGGTCACATTTAGTCAAACCTGAGGTGAAATGTAGGTCCCAGTGGAAAGCACTGAGGCAGCGTACATTATCCTTATCATCGTCTCTCATCTCTCGGCCATCCACCGGGTGTTTTGAGGAGCTTGGCTTGACTTATAAAGGCTTCAGTCTTGTGAGATTAGTTATTAAAACCAACAGGGAACATTCCACGTTCACAGGCGTCTCTTTTTCTATCTCGTCCTCTGCCAACACACACACACACACACACACACACACACACACACACACACACACACACACACACACACACACACACACACACACACCTCTTTCACAACGTTACCCTTCCTGTGTTTTATCTAAATTTCATTCCCGCTCCACTTCTGTTCAGCCATTCTGTCTTTTTGCGTTTCTGAAAAGCAAAGACACATGTTCATCTCTCCAGAAATGGGAACATGAATTCCGTCATCCAAATACTTGCTCATAAGTAAATCTCTCTTTCCCTCATCTTTCCTGTCCCGCTGCTGTTTGGATCCCACTGCCCCGCAGATCTCAATGCGGTGGCCTGACCCAGCCGAGCTCAGCCACATTCCAGGAAGTGAACTGACTTTTAGTAATCTCATTTGTTTTTAATTATACCAGAGCTGTATTCTTTTAATTGATTTGTGGGTTATGAAAACACTGAGAACATTTTTTCCCGTCTGTGTGCAGCTCATTTTGGAGTGCACTCTTCTCCTGCTGCTGTGTGCTGTGGTATGTGCTTCCAAATACAAAGTGGAGTTAGTGATTGTTTACGGTGTTTTTGGGAAAGGACAGCAAAGACTACACAACTAGACGCTCTAAATTACCGGCAGATAATTTTCTATCTGTTCCGTGTTTCAGTATTTTTCATTCATGTGTTTTGCATTCATGTCGCCTCACTGGCCCTTTGTCTTACTGTTTTGAATGGTGCACAAAGGATTTGGAGCAGTAACAGTCTGTCCTCATCCTCAGGATCCCAAACCAAATGTTTGTATTTCAAAACAGACACAGTTATCATGCTGACTAAAGCAGTATCCTTTTGTGAAAAATTCATGTTTTGAACATAAAAGGTTTTTCCAGCACAAGATAAGATCTTGGTTCTTAGAAAGTTTTCTGTTTTTCATGTTTTTTTTTCCCTTTTGAATATCTAGAACTATGTTTATTTAGTTGAAAGGCTGGCCTTTGTGCTAAACCTTTCTATTAAGGAGTATGTGACAGTAATGGGATTATACATGATAATCACGGGTCCAACCCACAATATGACTGGCACACTATATATATGCCTTAATCCACAAAGCCTTCATTTGCTCAGTGCTGTTTATTAAACCCTGTGGGCCTCCAGCAGTGACAGCCTTCAGTACTGGATGCTGGGGCACCTTGATGGATTTGGTATGTTATTGGGGGAGACACGGGGTGTTACAACCCTTCCCCTCCCACCTCTGTGTGTGTGTGTGTGTGTGTGTGTGTGTGTGTACATGGGTATTGAAGGCCATGAAGTCTCCCTGCCACATTTCATGCTCAGTGCTCTGAAATGGACGCAGTCTGTCTGATGCGTTTAATCCTTTCCAGTTTCAATACGTCTTGTGGTGAACACTTACATTTAAGCATCTCCCCTGTGTGCCATATGCTTTGTGCAATGCTTCATCACCCGTTGTTTTGTGTCACACAACAGAATGTAAACCCCTTTTCAGTACTCACAGTTTTTCTCAGCTTGATTTTTTTCAACATGTTTTTCTTCTCTCACACATTATTGGATTATAGATTATAAATCATGAATGATCTAGGGTTGATGGAGATAACACTGTGGCCTTGAAAAAAATGTGTGTCTTTGAAACACTGACTGCTGAAAGTTACCCAGACATCTGAGGTCAGCTGGTACTGGACTCTTCTGTTTCCTGTTGCCTTTTGCATTTATGCCTCCATGCCAGCGACACTGTGCCCAATAGCATTATGTTTTCCGGTTGTCCGTCAGTCTGTCCCATTCCCTTGAACATGATATCTCAGGCACTGAGATCCGTGCACCTGGACTCAAGGATGAACTGATTAGAAGTTGGTGGTCAGAGGTCACTGTGACCTTTTTAGCCACAACTCAAGAATTCATAAGCTAATTATTCCCACATTTCACACAAATGCCTCATAGGATAACATGATGAAGTGATTAAGTTTTATATCCAAAAAGGTCAAAGGTCAGCTTCACTGTGATGTCATAATGTTCTGCAACAACACTTTTCTGGTCATTATGCAACAGCATAACTCAGAGACAGAGGAGGCGATTATGACCATATTTCACATTTGGTCAGATACTGAATGGTGACTCTAATCTTGGGTGTCCACCTTCAAACTGTGCTGATTGTTTAGATCTTCTGTGCTCCTGGTTGAAGATGGATGTGAAGCATCAATATCAACATATTTTAAGCACTGTCGTCACCACAAGCTCATTGGATCTGCTCATATTGAGCTTCAGGCGATTGTTGTTGCACCATGTGATGAAGGTCTCCATCAGTCCTCTGTAAAAATAGTCTCTCAGTGAAGACAGCATGTTTCTCACTTTGACAGTGCATGAAACATGCTGTGCCTTGCTACCAGCATGGAGGATTATCATGTGGAGTATTCATAAAGCAGCACACCTTGGCACTGAATCCAATGCCCTGTTGGTTGTATTGACTGTGATTCTGATTAGTCGGGGTGCTGACTAATGTGGACAAGCACCATGCCCATTTTTGTAAATGTACAAATAGCATATATGTCTTGAAGGAACATCTGTGATGTGATAAGTGCTAATAAGCTTTTTTAACATAGAGAACATATCATCAAGTTTTCATCAATATCAAGTTTTTTTTTTGAAGGGTTTTTTTTTTTTTTTTTCTGAAACGAAAAGGACCACCCATACTCTTTTAATAAACACACACTCTGTCTGTGTCAGCCACTCGAATGGGACCACGCAAAGAAATTTCTCTTTTGGCACGAATATACACACACACGTCCACTGTGGCATTGAATTGGACAAGCATACAGATAAGAGAGGCACTGTCTGGTGTACACACACAGATACATGCACTATGTCTGTTCACACATACACGACATGTGAGACCCAAATACAGCATTACTCACTCAAACATACAATCCCATGTAAACATTTTGTTCATATTTATCAATTACCTGACTGCTGATTCACAGTGACTGCTGGGCTCACCTACTGTTGGCTGACTAAGCGCCAAGTGCACGCTGCACGACCCAACATGCACAGATTTGACATGTGGTTTGCGGCGCTTTTTGTTGTTTTTTGCAAAAGCTGTGAAGCATTCAACCATCACTAAATTTCGAAAACAACAAGCTGTTTTGTTTCAGGATGGGCCCTGATTGGTTGGTCGCATCGCTGCAGCTAAACACAGAAAAAGACAAGTCAAAGCATCTGAGCTTCGTAAAGCAGCCCAGAATTCAAACATGTTCCGTTTGCTGTAATATATGACAGAGAAAACATAATTAATCCTTACAATGGAGAATGTGGACGCACAGAATGATTGGCATTTTTGCTTGACAAGTGATTGAAACGATTGACCAGTTATTGAAGTAGCTGCAGATGAATTCAACTCGTCAATCGATTAATAGACCAGTGATTTCAGCTCTAGTCCCGAACATGTTTTACCTGGAAATGCTTCCATATAGGATGCGGGGGAGTATGAGCTGAGTCCAAAAACTATTTGAAATGAAAGCAGCACTTTCACAAAAGACATAATTTGCCACAATAGTAGCTTTAATGCGTCAGAAGCTTCTCGCTGCCCACTGATCCCCCTGTAATGTCACAGTCTGTCACGGAAGATGGCGAGCAGGAGTTTGGGAGTTTGTTGCATTTTTATCGTCCTTACTCACACAGACAAAAATTTACTTGACCCCGCTGTCACGATTAAGAAATGTGCCAAATTAACCACAGCTAGATTCCAGTGGAAGGAGAAAAACACCATTCAGAGAGTGAGAAGTAGTGAAAGACGGTCCACAAAGCTCTTTGCACTTCATTTCTAAACTGAAAACTATTCATCTGTCATTGATATGCCTCCGTCCTTGCTGCCTTTTTTTTTTTGGTTCTGCTTTATTTTTTCAGTCCTCATTTCCATGGCCATAGTCATTAAAGATCTGTGTTTTTAGCAGTTCAAGTGTAGCTGTCATATCACGCTGAGGGGCAAACAAACACAGTACAGTAACATGTGGGCTGCACATGAATGTCAAGTCATAATACCTTATTATGTTTCTTCTTGCCTTCAAATCTCCCTCTCTCTGTCCCCCTCTCACCCGCTTGCCCTCGTCTTTGTCTTTGTTCCAGGGCCCTTTGAGGGTGTTTTTCAAAACAGGCGTTATTGACATTGAAACCCTAATCAAATGCAGGCATCTCTGGCTAACTGAAACCATGAAGAGAGGGGAGGAGGGAGAGAAAAAGGCGAGGGGCTTGGCTTCGGCATTAAAAGGCATAAAACGATTTTCGACACAAGCTGGTCAAGTGTATTTCAAATCTGTCGCTGTTTCCAATTGAAGAGGCGTCACATTTGCGTTTTAGAAGGATGTTTTTCTCCAGATCGCGCTGAACATTTATTGGGACCCACATGGAGAGATATGACAAATTATTCCAGTGAAAAAGGTTAACAAAATATCTTACATTAGAGTGTTTTGTTAATCTGCAGGTGTTTCATACATATTGAAATCATAACATTAACATTAGTATTGACTGCATGTTGTGACTTCAATTGCTGGCCTACATTTTCCCTCTTTTCTAAATGACTTTACCCTTTTGGGAACTTGTTCAAAGCTTGGGATTTAGTTTTATGCAACATTCAACATGTTGCACCAGGCGCATTTATCCTCATCTGAAGGGAGCTGTGCATCTGTTTCTCGGTTGCATCCATCCTCCTTATATTTAAGAGGCCGTAAGAGGTGATTTCATTGCACAGGGTATTGCAAGAACATGCGGGAACATCTTGAGCATTGCGTTCTGTGGCTAAAAACTCAGGCCATTGACTGAAAAGCCTGTCTATCTGCAGTGAGTGAGGTTGAGGGTGAGCAGCTTTTTAGAGATGGGTCAAGTGCATTTGAAAGTCAACTTTGTTGATCGTGTTACTCTTGCCAAAAGAAGTCCAAAGAAAGTTTTGCTTTCTGTCTCATTGGGAAGCTAACTTTGATTTACATGTCGAGTGAGATGGAGAGAGACACGCCTGAACCAAAACATACAGTTTTCATTAATAGACTGCATTTAACGCATGTCTCCTCTGTTGTTCTTCCCACTGTTCTTGCATCAAAGTACAATGTTTGTTGCATTACAGCACTGCTTTACACACACACACACACACACACACACACACACACACACACACACACACACAAACACAAAAAAATGTACTGTCTGGTGTTTGGCCTGAGACTTGACACTAAGAAGAAGCTCAGTCTTTGGACATTTCTCTGAGGGTGGTAGACTCAATGTAGATTCAATCTAAGCTCACTCTGTTTGGTTTCGCATCGTCTCACAGTTTATTGACATTGCTGTGCATGCTTCAAACAGCACAGTGTACTGCTGCACACACACAAATACACACATACACGCACGCACACACACACACACACACACACACACACACACACACACACGCACACACACACACACACACTGCTGTTTTTGTTGGACTCTGGAGTCTGAGACCTGCAGTGTGTCACTGTGACTCGGGGGGAGAGAGAGAGAGAGACCAGGTGCATTGTGTCCCGGTATGTTTGTGTGGGAGAGAGAGGGAGAGCGAGAGAGATAGGCCTGACCTTGTGCATGTGCGTGTGATTTCCCATATTCCCAGTCCTGTCTCGGTCAGGGAGCACACTGAGGTCTCATACAAACCGATCATTCTTAAACTCGCTGTTTGGCCAGAGCTGTAGAAAATAAAACCAGCTTTAATTTAACCATCATGCTATTCTGTTTTATCTCACTCTCAACTTAGCCACAGAGGCCTGCTACCACTCGGTGGAGCTAAGGGTGCAAAGCAAAGAGGTGTGTTTTTGTTTGTTTCATCAGTATGAGTACAGTGGAGAGAGAGGAATGTGATACAGGTCATAAGCTGAATTTGAAATGAGCGTAGCATGAACACATGGGGAGCACCTTACTGTGCTCGACGTAAACGAAGCCTCAGCCTGAACAGGGGAAAGCAGCCTCACTCACATAAACCACACATGACCACATTTACAAGCCACTTCAAAATGGTACACATTCCCCAGGAATTAGACGTTGTGCTTGTTACTAGTCGTTCAAGCAGTTGTTTTTAAAAAATCTTGGGTTTTTTTTCTTTCTTCTTTTTGGTTAAGAATTGCCCCCAGCATTGAGATTATCATTGCGAGGGTATGTAAATGGAAGTGGAAGTATGTTTTAGAAACCACACGTACACAAATTCCACATGAATCTGTCCCCAGACTGTGATTAAAAAACACAACCCCTGTTCAAGAATGCACTTTTGCTTTCCGGGCTTTGGTGAAGGGGGTAATGAGTGTGAGTGTGTTGTTGCTCTACTGTGAGCTAAATGACAGGGCGGCAGGGCAGGATGACAGCAGACCTTTTGATAGATGGGATGTTAATGAGAGGAGAGCGGGACCATCGCTGGGGAGCGAGCGTTTAATACCATGCTCACATGAGACCAGATCTCCCCCTGCTTATGGGAACTCCAGTCCAACACAACATAGCATAATCTGTCTGTATAAATGTACTTTTTAATGGATCACAGTTTCCTGAGAAATGCTGATAAGATGAATTCACAGATTTACAGTGTATTATAATCTGTTGTTGAACATATACAGTCATTATCACAAAGAGAGGATTCAGAAGTATTTGAAAGTTGTGAGGCAAAAGAGCCAGCTAAAATATTTTTGGCAACATGTTCCTAATATGTTTTTATAAATTCACCTTGTATCCATTGACTGCTAAGCACAGGATGTGATATACCAACCCTCTGGGCTCATTGGAGGAGAATCTATGTGGAGAGCAGTCTGGGATAGGATGGACTTTGTCAGAGCAGCCATTCATGATTCACACAAAAACAAAAATATTGGGTGACGTGGTTAAGTTTGTGGCATTATCCTGAAGTTAGTTGCATGTTTCTTTGTCATGAAAAGAGTGAAGTCTGAGGCATCGTAGCGACCTAGCATTTAAGACTTATTTAGGGACTTTGTTGCGTGTTATCCTCCATCCTCTTTCTGCTCTAAGTTATCTAATAAAGGCGAAAAGTATTGCCTGGTAAAAAAAGAGTAAACACATGTTTATAGCCACACTGCTATCATTCAGCTGTGCACTATACACATCTTCAGTGTACACTAAGTGAAAGAAAAAATTGGGTACAAACACAAAAAAGCAAGAATAGTCTAAATATATTTGGCGGTAATTGAGAACATTAAACAGTCAGCTCTCTCTTTAAACGTGTATAGACAGACAAATGTTGTTTCTGAAACTATGGGTTAGAGAGCCACACTTGGCCACAGGCCTACCTGCTCTGGGTCCCTCTCCTCACATGACAAGTACAGAAATATGCTTTCATGGTTCTGGACTGAAGGCAAGAGACTAAGTGTCTCCTCTTGGTCTCAGGCTGAAGAAAATTTAACAGCCCTCATATTAAAGGATAAAAACTGTGTTTCAGCATGGTGAGAACCTGGCTGGGACTCAACAGGACTAACCACTGTTTGATAGAACTGCTTATTCTCTCTCTGTGTGTCTCTTACATATGTAAGGACTCGTTTTACCAATATTTATTAAAAGGTAGGACGTGGTAAAGGCCACCTCTATGACTGGAATTAAAAGATTGCTTTTGCTGTGGTTTTTGAAGATGGAACTTAATGATATGGTGAAATCAAATTGTGTTTTGAGTCTAATTTCATTATAATCAAACAGTTTCTGAAGAATTGCCATGTTATGAGTCACAGTATGTCCATGATCTCATCTCCACACCACTGAAAAATCTTTAACCCTTTTCCTGTTTTTACAGAGCTTGTCAGCACATTTCATCCTCTGTTCAGCTCCAGAGAACTTCTCCTCCACTGAAGTGGACACATGATACCTAATTCTTTTACCCCTCATACCTGCACCATCTATCTGTTCTCCTGTGTCTCTTACGTAACCGCAGAGGCTCCTTGGTTGCCCTCACAACCCACCAACCACCACCCCTCCTCTTGCTTTTCCAGTCCCCCAATAAATAGCATAAAAAAGACTTTTGGCTACGGTTTTTGGAACCGGTTCTTCTCGTTCTATTATATGAAATCGTAAAATGTAGAGCCGTGATCAGTTTTGTGTTTTCCGTCTGTGCAGTGGAAAATAATACTGTCCCAAAATACAGTCTCAAAGGTCTTAATAGGTTCCATATCGCTGTTTTTATGGGAGTTGCTCTGGGCAGGACAGAACAACACAGATGTTCACCGTGGAACAGGGGAAGCCTGTGGAAGCGTGGGGATGGCGGTCTGTGTGTTTTCATGCCGTCTGTGGCGGCAGCGTTGACAGGGGTGCCATCTGTCCTCCTGCCCTTCGGAGGCCTCGTGACTGTTGGTCACAAACGTAGTCGTTGTCCAACAGAAGCCCCATAAGAGTGCACAACTGCTATCTGTCAGCAAAAACGTCTGTTAAAAGCCAGTCCAAATTGTTAGTTACGCAGAAATTCGGCATGTTGGAAAACCCGGGATTAAACCGCAGTGTGTGTGTGTGTGTGTGTGTGTGCGTGTGTGTGTGCGTGCGTGCGTGTGTGTGTGTGTGTGTGTGTGTGTGTGTGTGCGTGTGTGCGTGTGTGTGTGTGCGCTTGATTGATCATTTCCTGGAAAAAAAAATCATGGAAAGATAAAGTGGAGTAGTGCAAAAAAGTGGATGTCAAATCATTGGTGTGCTGAGGTTCATGATAAAGCTGTATCGATGTTAGAGCCCATTAGTGAGGCACGGTTGAAGATCCTACGCTCTGTAAAGAATCCTGTCAACCATTGCAAAGATCAGGAGTGGCGTTTTACCTGGCTGCTTACACCTCCTGTGATAGATTTAAGGAACAGGACAAACTTGCATTGATAGACAGCTAAAGTAGGGGCAAGGCAAACGGAGGATATTTGTCTTCTCATTTTGTGGCCTGGACCTTGTATTTACATGTCATTACTGACCCTACGCTCCACAAAGTGTTCATTCATGCTCGCTGTCCCTCTCTGCGCTGCACTGTTACCTCCATACACCACTACCTTCCTTTAAGCCCTGACTCTAAAAACCGCCAGGCCCAAAGGCAATTAGCTTTTGAACACATCCACTTGTTTTCCAGGGCGAATAGATTATCAAAGTTTCCTCACTTAAATCACTGGAGAAAAGTTATCCAATTTATAGAAAATCCAGGAGGCTATTTTAATCAGTCAAGGACAGGAGAAGCAGCCACTGGACAGGATTGATGTTCAAAACACACAATGTTGACAGATGACAGATTCAGTCGTGTTTGTCCTGGTTTTTTCGTGAAATTGCTTTGCCAGCCTCAGAAACAGTCTGTCGCAAAAAGCCACAGCCCCTGGAACCACCACTTCCATCCATGCATCCATTTATCCATCCTCTTATTAACCCTCCCGCTTCCTTCCATGAAGTTTGTGTCCTTCTCTGACTCCCTCTCTCCTTCCCACGGTGCGCCGTGTGTGACAGCTGTCATTAATGAGTCTAAATCTGGCACCGGGCTGGGCCTTCAGAGCAACTGGCGGTTGGCAGGGAGAGTAAAAGTAAGAGTATCTAGTTAGCATGTCAAATTCTAAGTGCTGAAAACAGGATGACTTAGAAATAGCGCGCAAGATGAAACTCAACCCACTCACCGAATACAAATCCGCTGAGCGGACACACACACATGCATATGAGGCAGTCAACAGCACTTGTGAATTGAGTTTGTTTGTGGCTTGGTGAAAAGAGAGCGTGAAGTGTGTGTGTGTGTGTGTGTGTGTGTGCGCTCAGGCTTGCATGCTGACTTACCTCATGTGTGACCCACATTCCTCACCAGTTGGCTCATTCACACACGTTGCCATTTTGCAGAGTTCGGGTTAGCACACATGCGCCGCTTCATCACTTTATGATGCACACAAGCCGAACTAGCATCTTAAGAACTGTGAGAGTATATTAACATACCAGCGGGTTATAATGTATTCGGCATCTGCTTCCAAAGATTCATGGCATGCGCTGAGGGCCCACCCATGGGACAACAAACATGCTCAGAGACATTATGAAGTGTCAGAATGTGTGAATATGAAGTCAAAAACTGTGCCACATGACTTACACAGTTTAATCACCATCGGTTACTATATCTGTGCTTGACAAGGAGAGGTATGTCTGTATTCTATCAGTGGTAATGAGGTAGGTGAGCCCCGAGGAAAGAAATGAGGGAATAAGTAGCCTGGTTGTTCAGCATGACGTCAGCGACTGACTGTGGCCTCCAGGTGCTGAATGATGAGAGGAAGAAGAAATGAAGGACAAAAATGAGCTTTGAATTTCATCATGGAGTGCAGAGTTCCATTTCTATTAATGTTTCTTTCCTAACAATTAACAGTAGAATAATAAGAAAAAGCTTGCAAAGTGAGTTTCAATCAATAATATCAGTATTGTGCGTAGTGTTGTGTTGAATTTGCTCATCAGATTTGATCAATTACAAATCTCTTTTATTTTTAATGTGTTTTAGGTTCAGCTGTTGCAAAAATGATTAAAAAACGTAGATTAAAAAACACACAGTCAAATAGTTCAGCCTTTTTGAAACAAATCTGTAATCAATCCAGCTATCACAGCCCAACACTAGTTGCTACATTTAAGTTGTTGAAGTTGTTGAAGGGCAGTGCTTTTGAATTTGAATGTGTCGTCTGCCAAATTCAGTACAAACACTAGAAATATGATGCTTGAGACACAGAGTTACACAACACTGCCACACACAGAGACACTATTACGGGAAACAGGAAGAGGAGTCATGTGATGCCAAACAGAATGAAATCCAGTGATACTCAGCACATACTGAAGAGGACTAGATAACAAATCCAGTTTGTATTTTCTATCATCAGTACCTTCAAAGTTCAAAAATGCAGCAGCCACCGTCAGGTCACGGGCCAGTCGTGCTCAGGGACTAATGAGCTTTCAGTCACCCCCCCAGGGTCAGTGCAGCAATCAATTAAAGTTCTCAACAAGCCAACCTGAGTTGATGCAGGCCAATTAGAGAGCCTCATACACAGCTGCACACATGGAACATTCCACAGGCAGGTGGCAAGAGGAGGACTGTGTGTGTGTGTGTGTGTGTGTGTGTGTGTGTGTGTGTGTGTGTGTGTGTGTGTGTGTGTGTGTGTGCGTGTGCGTGCGTGTGTGTGTGCGCGTGTGCGCTCCGTGCCTCGGTCAAGGCCAGCTGGGACTGGTGGGAGGTTGTTTTGGGGCTCAGTGTTAAACGGGGGTAAATGGCCACAGTGTCTCCCTCAGTCCCTTTCCCCATGGCTACAATGCGCTACACTTTGTGTCCAAACTGTGACCGTGGACCTTCTCAGTAGCTGTTTCAGACCCCACTGTGTGAAATATACCTGCGTCCTGCATGAGGCTGTGCACAGCAAAGTATTATAGCCTTTAGGGCCTTCCAGTATTTACAAATAATAATTTACAGATAATACAAATGTGCATGAAAAGAGCAAGTAAAAATCCCTTTTATATAACAGATACTTAACACTGAAAGCAATACAGCAAACAAAACAGAACGTGAAAGACAAATCAAACCGAAAGGAATTGAAAGCAGCACACTTATAGAAACTATACATGTGGCCCGACAGGGAGGGCAGGCGATTCCATAGTGTTGGAGCTAAAAGGCTGAAAGCACGATTCCCCTTTGTTTTGAGCATGAAGTTTGGGACAGCTGGACAGAAGAGTAATCTTGGTGCACAGTATCAGGTTCTAAATTTAGAAATATAAAAGGGCATCATTGCATAAAAGGCTCACAGTGTCTCTGAAAGAGCCTTCAGTCGACTGATTATTCAGTGGCGGCTTATCGGGAACATGTGAGGTCTGGCAGTGCAATTTATCTTACCATCTTAATATGTGATGCCATACGGTTTTCACATCCTAAAAAAAAGCAGGGCTGTACTTGTTGCCTGTTGTCTCTTTAAACATGAGCTCCTCAAGGCGGATGTGGTAAATTGTATACGTTTATTAAAGATGTGGGACTATTGGCAGTGATGTAATGCAATGTAAAACTGAAGACGTCAGTACGAAGTTGAGCCAGCGGAGAAAATCACAATGGAAAGAAGCCCAGGTTGATTATTTGGCCACATTCAAAGGAAGATGTCTGGAAAAATAGAGGAATGAATGGATGATTGCATAGATAAATGAAGTGAAGAATACTAAATCCACATACATGCACATTATGGAACATCCAGGCCCGCGCAGTCATCTAAGAACTATCCGTGACAGGCGGGCAGGTTTGAGTCAGGCACTCTACACCTCCCTTGGCATCTTTTTAACTGCTTATCTCGATGTGATGTCAAATCACCATTCATCAACATGAATTTAAGACAGTGCTAGGCCGATCGCAGCCCACACATCATCTGGAGGGCGGAGGGGATGGGGTGGATTATGGGTAATCAGAGTGGGCCTCAAGACAGAGACCGAGGATGAGCGGGAAAGGAATGTGGGAGGGAGGGATGAAAGGGAAAAAAAGAGGGAGAAAGGGCTGTCAGGGATAATGGAGTAGCAGCATTTATCAGTCTCTGGATCTGCATGTGGGAAGGAGGGACAGAGCGGGAGGGAGGAAAGGACGGAGACATGGATTTAGGGAGAGAGGGAGGGCACCTAATATGATGGGTGAGTGAACAAGGCAACACAGAGGTCGGGGTTCATCGCAGGGAAGTTTTTCTCAGCTTTAACAAGCCAAAGAAAACCGTGTTCATGCTTTAGATGCAGCGTCTCCTGCAGATATACTTAAGCTACTGTTAATGTTGGCGCTCCAACAATGGATTATTTTCACTATCAGTTACTTCGTGATCATTTTCCTGATAATTAGCTTTATAAAAATCAATTAGGAAAGATTTGAGAAGCTGGAAGAAGCAAATATTTGGCATTTGAACACATTCCAGGATCAGTTTGCAGAGGTTTTGGGATTCATTGCGACTCTCAAATCGATTTTTATATTTGATCTTCATTTCTGCTGTAATTGTCACCAGCTGAGCAGGAAGGGCAGATGATTTCTTTTTTATTAACCTTTTTTGAAGACATCCTCTGTGTACCTGGAAGCTTTCGATCTGGATTACTGTAAAGGAAACGTTGTAAAACAAAAGGAATGAGTGCAGATGAGCACAGTGAGAGATGGAGAGAGTGGGAGCTGAGGGACAAGAGGATGACAGATCCAGTGGTTTGAGAAAAGAGAGACAGATACACTGATGAGTGAATGAGCGAGCGGAGAAGGGAGTGAAGGATGCTGAGTGTGTCGGGGTGTGTTTTCCCAGACCTCTCTGTGTCACCTATGTTTGACCCTGTTTTATGGCTCTTTTTATAGCCCTTACATACTGTAGCCGTCCAGATTCTCTTCTCCAGGGCTCTGCTCCCCTCATCAACCCCAGCTCCGAAGCCTCAGGCCAGGGTCAGCTGGCCTTTAACACTGTGGTTCACAACGTCCTACCTCCCTCCCCCCTCCTGATTCACCTCTAATTCACACCAGATCAAATATAAGCTCCCCCCTTTTCCACCATTGTTTTAGGCAAGCGTCAGCCTGACACACACTTCCTCACACACCCATTCATCATGGCTTAGGCCAGTAAATGTCAGAGAAAAGAGAACAGGTGTTTCTCATATTTCATACATTAGTATAAATTAATAATTCAGTTAAGGCTTTTGTAATTAAAAACATTTTAGAGTTGACCTCTTTTGTGCTGTGGGCTTTACATCCTCATCCATTACTCAAGATGTTTTTGGCTCACACAGCTGCAGTCGTGGAAAGCAACTTAATACATGTATTCAAATATTGTACTTAAGTACAAATGTAAGGTACTTTTTACTCTGCTACAGTTATTTGAGAGCAGTAATTACTCTGCAGACATAAAACATATGGTCATCTCATGTATAACAGTTTTTATAAGACATTAGTATGTAAGCTAAAAGGGGTAATTGTGCATAACTTTGCATTACTCAACTGAAGTACATATCTTGATAAAACTTCTTCTCCTTCTACTTGAGCAAAACTGTTGTGACTTAATTCAGTTAAACTACATATTGTAGTATAGTGCATTTTGGGGGCAGTGTGTTGGTTTCAATGTGAAACAATTCTCTTTGCTTTACTGTATGCCAGGTTGAGTATATTGTAGTTCCCCCAGCCTGAACTCTGCACTCACTCACTTACTGCAGATAATTTATGAGTTTTTTTTTTTTTTTTTCCCTACGTTGAAACCCTCCTCAGCTCACAGTTCGACTGGGCGGACCTGGATCAGGAACAGTCAATGTATGAACATACCTCTCAGAGTTTTCTTTCAGACGTCTTAAGGTTCATATATTGATAAATCTAGGTGCTCAAAACCTAATTTGATCCAGCACAGACCAATGGATAGTCCAGCTCTGTGCGTGCGTATGTGCATATGTGTGTGTGTGTGTGTGTGTGTGTGTGTGTGTGTGTGTGTGTGTGCGTGCGTGCGTGCGTGCGTGCGTGCGTGCGTGCGTGCGTGCGTGTGTGTCAGACTCAGACAAGGCTCCACTCATATTTATCCCGGCCATTTTTCAGACTGTGTGGAGAATTCCCGCTCCACTCTAACTTATAGCCCACTCATTTTGGCCTCACGGAGTCTGCTATGGTGACTGATCCAAGAACAGTCACACTCTCAGGGGAGGATTACCAAAGCACAGCGGCCTGAGTGCCTGAAACTTACCCATTTCAGCTTAAACAAAGTCTGAAACAAGCTCCAGATATAGGAAGGTGTTCTCTGTGAGAAATATTTGTGCACTGTACAGTAAAAGGGAAGCTGCACCAAATAAACTCCACTGCTGATACTGTGTGTAATTTTCCCTCACAAGTGCGTAACTTCTCCCCAGCGACCTTCGTTGTGCAGAAACACGCAAAGTCAGGCCGCTTTGCTCTCAGACTTAACAAGGTGAAAAGTGGCGGGGAGGAAAAACTTTTTTCTCTCTAAAATTAGTTTCTGGAAAATAAGGAGAGCGCTTGTAGTAAATTACGCTAACAAGGGACGCCATCCTCTTATCCTGCCTTAAATCACAGCATGCTGCGTGAGTAGATTCTCAGTCCTGCTCTGTGAGCTGCGTGCAGGGTTTCACCTCTGCAAACAGGAACTCTGAGAACGAACCAACAAACAAATACAACTCAGCAGGGAGATCACTCATAGCAAACCAAACCAGTGAGAGGGGCAGACACACAAGGACCCTCTCAGCCATGTGGTGTATGTAGGTGTGTGTGTGTGTGTGTGTGTGCACACACAGAAGTACATGTGGTTTAGAGCAGTTCTGACATATTGGATCTAGTGTAGTAGCATACGTATGGCTCTCACTACAGTTCAACAATCTGCTTTGAAATTCAGCTTATTTTTACACTCGCACACATGCACGCATGCAGTTTCTGCTTCTACACAGTGTGACTGTGTAAGGTTGCAGGTCACATTTAGGTTTTCATTCGTGCAGGACACTTAAATACACAAATACAAATTTGTGCTGATAGGAATAATGCAGTTATACGGAAAATGAATGAGTAAACGAGAGGCAGAGATTAACAAGACTTCAAAAAGATGGCAAGTTTTCGGTCTGTTTATGTCATTAGGTTTGTGTAAATGGACTCCTCAGAAGTCTAAAATCAGCTCATGCTCCCTGCCCAACTGAGTTGTTATTTTCTGTATTCACCCCTCTCTACCACTTTCCTTATCTCCAAAGTCCTTCCCTCCGCCTCCGTCTCGTCCACCCAGTGAACTGCTGCTGACCTCCGTGTTCATGTCAGTGATTAATGTCCCTCTCCTGTACAACTCCTCGTCCCATTCAGAAAAAAGCACAGTCCTAATGGAGATAAGGATCATAGTTAGAGATATGAGAACGATAACAGAGGTGAGATCTTACATCCAGTATGCTGCAGTCATTTTTGTTAACTCATTGTTTCCCCAAGTGACCATCCTTTCCCCTCAGATATGTGAAAAATAAAAATGTTCTACCTCAGGCTGCTGCTGAGCTGAGCAACGTTGTATTGAAGCATGTACATACAGCATGTAGCATTTTAAGGTCCTCTGTTCTGAACACACACCCTACAAATCCCAGTCTGCTGCAGTCTGGCAGAGAAGTGAAATTAAAAGCATGTGAGCAAAATTACATCTTTACATCGTGAGAAGTTCGACTTTAGTGAGCTTTGATATGAGTTTCACCTCAGCAGGTGATGGTCTTTCACCTGCATTCATGCACGCGTGACCGTGCCTTAAAGAATACAGACCATCTGCTGACTGGACCTCAGACATAGTGACAAGCAAAAGTGTTTTATAGCAAATTTTGAAGGGCAATAGAAATTCTTTGGTTTGATTTAATGGAAGATTCCTGAGAAGGTGATCTGTACTAACACTGATGCATAAGCACGAAATACATAATAGATGAATAAAATCAATGGACCACTGCACTCTCTCTCTCTCTCTCTCTCTCTCTCTCTCTCTCTCTCTCTCTCTCTCAAACACAGCACCTACATTGTGCAGGTTGTCTCTGTAGAGCGTAGAGCAGACGTGGCGCTGGTCTGTCAGCAGTAGTAATCACGGCCTCAAACGTCGGCCTTCTCGGGTTTACATGCTGCGTGACTATATTTGCCTGCGTGTTTGACCAGATGTGTGGCCGCTCATTTAGCCAATTTCCTACCTGCACTCTAATCAATACAAAGAAGTCTTTTGGGCTCATTATTTTTCAACTCAAAGCTCACCTCACCTTGAAACCTTGGTGAGATCCAATATTGGAAGACCCCTTTTTTCTGTCTGTGTGTCTGTTTCTCTAGTTCTCATTCATTTATTCACTCACTCATACACACACACGCACACAACATACAACAAATGAAAACAGTCTCAGCCATCAGTGATTTACGTTAGTGGCTGTCACCTGTGCTGTGTTCCCGCCCTCTTCAAGACAAAGTGTAGGTAGGAAAAGCTCTCTGCGTTGCCGTATCCTTTTGGCCCTGCAAACATTGACTCTCTGTGGAGCGACAAGATGCCCTGGGCCCCCACAACAGATCCTGAGAGCAAGAGGGCTTTGACAATTTGTCCCCCTGACCCCAGCTAACCTGCAGTGGCGACTTCACAGGGCTGGAGGACTCTGATCTTTCCCCTTGGCTATCTCCCCTCCCCCTTCGGACCCCAGGTTACTGCTTGTGAAGAGGAACTCTGAGTTTGTGAACAGGCCTTCTGAATAAGGCCTCCAGTCCTGAGGCTAATGGACTGGCTGTTGTGCGGCATTGTTGTCTCCCAGGGGCGAAGACCGTGATAAAGGCAAAATAGATTAGGGCAGAATTGGAGTCGATGTGGGAAGCAGAGGGGGGTCACCTGAAAGACAAAAGCAAGTCTTTGTTGTGTGAGAACTCTGTCCATATGGTGTTTTAATGTTTAAGGGAAGATGCATGGTTGTTGCAAATGAGACAGTTCAACAGTTGTTTAACTCCTGTATGACGGAGGAAGGAGGAACTTGTTTTGGCAGTTTTCATCACATTGAGCTGTGACAAGCGATAATGAGCATTTGTCATCACTTTTGACATCTCTCTTTGATTTGTCAATTGAAGACATGTAATCTATATTAATCTGAAATGATCCATGGAAATGGATATCACTGTGTCAGATATCTTAGCAATGACCACTTAATGAATAAAATAATGAAATAAATCAAATGCACTTCAGAGAAATGACTTTTAAATCTACAGTTTTCAGATGACTTGACCTGCTATCTTCATCATTCCATAAACCATATATGCTCGTGTGCCAGAACAAAAAGATAAAGTTAACTGTCTTGGAGATGCATCTCACTGTAAGAACCATGTCAGTCCAGCTATGATATCCCCAGGTGTGCGAGACTCCAAAAACCACTTAATCAGCTTATGGTCACAAGTGATTTAAATTGAGTATTTGTGCAGCTGCACAACTTGAAGTTGAACCAGAGGGTTTTACAGTGCAGAGTGAGTGTAAATAGTTTCACAGCGTAATGGAGAGAGAGCAGGACACTGAAGGTGAACAAGACTAATTTGCTCTCAGAGGGGGATGGATGGCTTGTCAAACCTCGCATGCACACACACATGCACTCACTGCATCGACATACAGTAGGCACGCAGTGACAAATGAACATTATTGCAAGCATGTGGCCTCTCACGCACACACATCCACACTCACACACATTGCATTCACCTCCATCCCTCACTCCCTCCATCTCTCTGTGTCTGTCACCACCGGAGGATTATACAGCGGGATACCTTACACCGCTGTTGCAAAAAAATGTAGCCTGGAAAAGCTTTACTCTAAGCGAAAACACAACCATTCATCTCCCTCCATCTCTCTGCTCCCTCGTCGCTCCCTCGCTCTTTCTTTTCCACCTTCTCTTTGTTTCTCCACACTTTTTCCCGTCTCGGGTTTTCTCGGGAGCGCTGCAGATGGAGAGCTGCGGTAGAAAACTCTATCCTTTTGTTTTGTGCTTACCTATTGGGTTACATGGGCATGTGGGAATTCTGAAGCGTAGATTAATGTAGTTTCACTGTGCTAATTATGTCCAATGTCGGGCGGTGGTTAAGTGATAATAGAGGCCGTAATGCTGAAACGGAGCATAATTAGGAAAAAACTACTACCACCGGCCCAGTTTTCATGAGACTTGGTGGAAGGGTGTTGCATTGGCCAAGGAAGAAGCCATTAAGTTTTGTATCAAATCACAGAGCGGATACGCACATTATTTTCACTTTGATTAACATCGCAAGATAGGATGTTTGGCCTTGGTGGAATAAGTGCCGTATGTCTTGGTATTGGTATGGTAGTTGAGTTCACCATCGACACATTTTAGCCAATTATAGAAATAGAAAGACTCCATATCAAAATCCATATTCGTGGGTACAAGTAATCCTCTGAGGTAGCCTCCACATGCTCAAACTTCATACAGAGAGCAGTCGTTATGGAGCGCTGATCTTCAACCATAATGTAGTGCTCAGTCTTTAAACTGTTGGAGGTGAGGGATGACTAGTCACTTGCTCAAGTTGTAATTTATGTTACAGTTATCTTCGTTACAAAATGATGTGTGAAGTTAGCAGTAACTATGAAAAGAAATCAGAATATGCTGATGTGTTACCACAGACACCAGAAATGAGTGTGTTCTGTTAAGCCTGGAGGAAACTTTTCCTTTCCACCTAAGAGACATCTGCAACATCTAAAATCTCAAACACGGTGCAGGATAACTGGCATGTGCTCCTCGCCCAGGGCGTCTGAGGAGCCTCTAGTTTCCTTATGTCTGCTTATGAGTACTGTGACATGGTCTTCAACCCCTCCCCCAACTCACTCACTGGGGGAATTTGTATATTGCCTGCGTAATCTGTGAAATCTGTCTCAGAGCAGGTGTGTGTGTGTGTGTGTGTGTGTGTGTGTGTGAGTTTTAGTCAGAAATCATATCCGACCCTGAGGTGCCATCTGAGACGTGTAACAGACAAGTCTCTGCATATATCCCCTCTCTGGCTTTACACACAAACAGAAAAACACACACACCCACAGTGTTGTTCTGCACCTGAACAGGACAGTGCCAACGTGCACTGGCTGTTCAAGAAATGCTGCATGTGTGCGTGCATGTGTGTGTAAGCCCACTGTGGGTAAAGAGTGTGTTTTTGCTAACACTGAAATGATTCATTGATTTGTCAAGCAACAAGAAGTTAACAGATATTCCCTGATCAGACTTTTTTTTCTTCATCACATCCCCCCTCTTTCTTATTCCTTCTCTCTCTCTTTAACTTTTGCTCTCTCATCTCCTCCAACTAACATATACACACTTACACACAGGAATCCCAGGTATGCCGTGTCCATGCAGGCCAGAGAAGAGCTCTGTGTGTGTGTGATTGAAGCTGTTCTGCTGCTCTGGGCTGTGATATGATGAGCAGATAACAGCACTGCAGAGATGAAAGCTTTGAGACGTCTTTATCTCTCCTGTTGTTCTTAGGCTATATGTCTGTTCCTGCTGTCCACTCCTGCAGCATGATGAAAGTTGTTATGTCATCAGGATGTTTTTTGTCTTTTTGGGGGCTTTTTCTTCTTTTCAGCAGTTGTAATTAGCATTTCCCTTTTGCTTGTCGCACTTTACTGCTCTTTCCCTGCTTGTTACTGCTGTAGTCAGCTTTGTAGTCAGAACACTGAATTACTATGAACTCTAGTTCATGACATGAATTGCAAGTAAGCCAAAAAACTGTTCTGTTCTCATGTATGTATGGGTGTCGTGTAGGTGTGACACAAAAACACGACAGTGTTTTAAAGCATATTTGCTAAGAATGTAGTCCTTGTATACATTTCTGTCAAGTAGCTTGTGGTTGGATACAAACATAGTCAACTCAACTTCATAAGGCCTTTAAAGGAAATGATTGACCTCCTCCTTAAACCTGTGACCCAGACTGAAGCAGACTGACACGAGAGAGAAGATCTGCTGCAGTCGTTGGCCCTGGACTTATATGGAAACATACATGGATCATTTAGATTGTGGACACGTCCAACCCACTGCATGCATGGCTGAACTGTGCACTTCTCAAGGCAGAGGGAAAGCCCATCTCCTGCTCCATCGTTTCTACTCTCATTTCATTCATTGGCATCCTGTTGTGTTACATTCTTTTTATGCTTCCTTAACCGCTCCCTTCTCCTTTCCCCACTTCACTCTCCCCTCGTTGCAGCTTTGCCGCAACCCTCCCAGGTCGGCCAGGGAGAGACGCAGTGATGAATAACCTTTATTTAATTGAATGTCATAGTTGCGCTCAAATGCTCTGAGGGCTTGTTTTTCTGCCTGCTTGCAACCAGATGCTTGTTGACTGTAGCCAACAGAGAAAAGGCCTCATTGACCCACCTGCTCTCTAAAACTTTGTCCAGCTAAGTACTGCTGTTAGTGGCCTATGCTGGACATTGTGTCCATGCATGCTCTTTTCTTACAGCTACAAACTGGTAAAATAATTGTTGACTTGATATTTTGGCATCCATAAGGGTTTGTTAGCAGGGATCTTTTGCTTTGTTACAATGACTAAATAAAAGACAAGTGAAAACCACACTGATGTCTTTGGCCAGTAGTAGAGTGGCAATGCTCAATATGACGGCATTACATTTTTTTAGCTGACTCAGTGCTGTGCATCACAACTTTTCTTAGTTTTCTATGTCATAATATGAGAATGTGTTTGATTTTCTGGATTTTCTTGGAGATGGAGCACTGATGATACACACTCATTCCACACTTGCATTGACACACACTTAACGTCTGACCTGTGTATTGAGATGAAAGGCCTGGCCTCTGTTGAGATGCTCGAGCCTGGTCTTATCTGTCTTGCTGAACTCCCTCCAGACTTACTTCCCTCCTAGGTATTCATATTCCGTGTCGTTAGACCAGTCAAGCCGAAGAATCTGCTGGAAAGCACATATGATTATCTTCGTAGATATCTTTGCTCAGGATGACCCTGCAGATTAGACATTATATGTGGTCGGCTGAAATGATGCATGACCCCCACAGGGTCCTTTTAAATTGGGGCAGCTGACAATGTGAAATATTTTAATGGTGCTGCAAAGAATCAGGAGTTTGAAAACCAAATACCAAACCGCACATGTGAGGCCTTTACGCTGGTTTTAAATAAAAAATAAATATCTTTAAATACAAGAAGTGACAGTTTATTTTTTAACCACACAAAGTTTTGTGTGTACATTTAGTCAGGGTGTTTGATATGATTATATATCCATTTTTTTAAATGGATGGATGGATTCTTGAACTTACAGAAAAGTGTAAATCCTGTATATTACTGTCTTCTGATTAGAAATACAAAAATACTGTGATAAAAGAATTCATCCAGAATGGCCCCACACCCACATGCAACAAAAACAAAATCCTCACTATGCAGCGCTCACATTCAAGAGAGGGACAGGGAATTCAGTAGCAGAGCGACTGCATAGCATGAGGTTGAATTCGTCTGCGTGCAGCCTCTGTCTGTCCTAGAAAAGTAGCTCCTCTCTCAAAATAAACAGCATTTTCCTGTGGAGAGTTACTGAGCTGTCTGTCTCTTTACCGTCCTCGTCCCATTTTCTTCTCTCCCTTCTCTATATTAGCTTCCCCACATCTGTCCAATTTCGCTGGATGTGCAATTTGCCGTAGCTCTCTTCACTCCAGCCAAATGCTTCACCTGAACCAGGTCTTGCTGCCCCCACCCTGCCTTCCACCAGAGCATCATTCATTCATGCTCCACTAAGATGAAGAGGGGAAATGGGGGGGAAACGATGAGGCCCTGTGGTGCGGCGAGCCAAAGCAAATAACATGTGTCATGTATGTTTAGATTTGGCCTTTGACCCATGTTGCATGATATCCTCCATCTCCCACCTGTTCTGCTATTCTCTGCTCAGTCTTTGTGAACAAAACTGTAAAAATCAGAGGTGCTTTCACACACAAATGCTAATGTTTTGTCTTCTAATTGCATCTTTTTCTGGAAGAAAGTTTGTTACCTTTACATATTACATAATTTCTTCCTTGACAGAAGTTAAAGAAATGATATGCCACGCAATGTAAGTTATGCATGTCGAAAGGCAGAGGAAGACGAAGCATTCTGGCCCTTTCCAACAAAATACATGATTCAAGGCGATGTCTGTTCTCATTATGTAAAGAAAATCCAGGGCCAGACGTGGTCCATGGACGGATCATATGAACATTCATTCAGAATTAATAGACATACTGTGAATCTCCTGTCAGAACTTGGCAAAGGGATATGGGTGAGCGTAATGCACCCTCTCCAAGCATATTATGCTATACATAGGGTTGTGTGTGTGTGTGTGTGTGTGTGTGTGTGTGTGTGTGTGTGTGTGTGTTAACTGATCCCAAATCTGGGAGTAATTTAACAAAGTTGTACGAACAGGGGTAGTCCAGGAAAGATGGTAAACGCAGCATGACTCAAAATTACCCACCTACCACACACATGCTGTAGGTATTCACACACACACAAACACGCGCGCACGCACACACAGCCACCTTCCGCTCGAAGTCATACAGTGCGACACAGGCATCAGGCTGGTGTACAAACCTATAGACTACTACTCCTATTATTATAGTTGTTCTATTACCATGTTTTTCCATAACAATCAGAGGTGACTGCGGTCTAAATGAGGTGTGCGTGTATGTACTGCTTCCTCTCTTACTTGACCTTTAATATCAGCATGTATTAAAGGAGTAAGAAGGGGAGCAGAATGGTGCCTGTGGAGCCTGATAGTTCTCAGGGAATAAGCACACCCCCAAACACACACCAGCACCCCCCTGTCTGTCCATGCCCATCTGTCTGAGGTTGACCTATTAGGAGTGACCTTTTCCACTGGCTGGATGCATGGATGCAGTTGGCTGTTTTATTAGAAGGTATCAATGTCCCAATCTCACACAAACAGCCCCTCAAGCAGCTATCAAATGTCCAGTTTCATGAAGACTTTGGACCTGGCTGTGTGCTCTCTCTTTCAGCTCCAGCTTACCTTTATTATGAAGGGCTGTGACCATACTGCATTCAATAGGCCCTTTGTCTTGTGTGTGTGTGTGGGGGGGGTCTGTTAGTCAGGTTGTGGGGACATAAATCTGTTTACATAATCACATTGTGGGGACTCGCCTTCCTTATGGGGACAAAACACAAGCGCCTGAAACATAAATCATTACATTTTAAGGTGAAGACTTGGGTCAGGGCCAGGGTTAGGTAAGCAATGGTTAAATTTAGGGTAGGTCCCCACAAAATTAATGACAATTCATTTTGTCTCCATCAACTACTCAATTATTTGACCAATCAGTGTTTGTGGGTTCTTGTCTTTGTCACCTCAAGTAGCTCTTACTGCTGAGTTAAGGTGCTTGTGCAGTTTCGGGGGTGGAATTGGGAGTGATGGGGCTCCTCTTCCATGCTACACAAGGAGTTCATCACTACTAGCAGGTACGAAAGAAAACACATAGAATATTAGGAAGGTAACGAATTCCTCTTTACATCCATTTAAGATAACGTTGTTATGGTATTCAGAACTACAGCACTTAATCAATTGAAGAAAGTTTCTCAGGTATGAAAATTGCTGCTTTTCTTCATCTGACATTACAGTGAACATTTTTGGGTTTTGGACATAAAATATTATAGGGCATTTTTCACAGTTTTCCTCATGATTGATAGACTAATATGTAAATTGGGGAACGATTTACAGATTAATCAACAGCATTTATAAGCGTTAGTTGCAGCCCTGGTGACATTGCTACTTTAAGTATGTAAAGTATCTGAATGTCTCCTCAATCAGCGTTTAAGCAAACAGGAGACTCATCTGTTACAGACAATAACCTCGAGACTAAAGAATAGATTGTCTTGAGACGCTGAGTGTGTCGACAGGCCGGGTTGCTCGGAATCCGATGATTCATTAGCTGGACATCAGCTTAACTTAATTACACTGGACTTGACGTCACAAAAAGTGGATTTGTAATCTTTGGGCTGCATTCAACATGTTCTCCAGCCCTGCTGTCACCAGGCCGTGTGTATGTGCTGGTCAAGAAGGTCTGTTGTTTTCTTCCATCGTGAATTACACTCTATCTCACAGATGTGAAACATCATCTTGTTTTCGTACATTTTTCCTGTGTCAAGAAGAAACGGAAAACCCTGATTGACAATTAAAATTAGGATGCTTCGCCAAGAAAAAGATGGAAAAAAATAAATGCAGATAATAACATGGCCTATAATTCCTCTTGCATATGTGCTCTGTTTGTGTGCATGTGAATGCAAGACAGTGACAGGCAGGGTGAAAATGATAGAGGCTCTGTTTGAAGGCAGCTGGGTAAGGAGCTATTAGTAGAGAGAAGGTTGTAAAACAAGCAGGAATGTTGCTGCTGGGTCCTGTGAGGTTTTCATCAGGGTGGGAGATGTAATGACAGCAACAAGGCTCCCCTTAAGGAAAACAGAGAGAGAGAGAGAGAGAGAGAGAGAGAGAGAGAGAGAGAGAGAGAAGACATGAAGGGCAGTGGAAAGATGAGCAGTGGCTCAATACATAGAAGATGTACCGAGCTCGGAGACGCAGCTTGTCCTGTGGTTTATAAAGACGGTGAGATGAACAGAGATAGTGAAGATCAAAGAGGAATCCAGTGACGTCTCCTCTACCTAACTTATCAACAGTAGCAGCAGGGAGTGGTTGGGAGAAGCCCAACAAGGCAGTAAATAACTGTCTGATTGGTTTTCGTCTGTCAGCCTGCCTATGTCTAGACTGTGTCGGAAGAGAGGGAATTTTAAAAAATGGCTTACTGGAAGATTGACAGATTTTAGAAATTTTATTACAGGCGTTAATTATGTTTCATGATGCACAAGTCAAATAAAACAGTTCAGTTTTCATGACCAACATTTTTGGGGTATTGTGTCATCTGAGTGGTTGGATTTCCCTGCAGTGCTCACAGGGGGCACAAACAGCACATGGAGGTAATGGAGATGTCCAGAGTTAACTCTTATAGGAGAGGTAATCTTGTTTGTCACGTCTGACCTGCCTTGAACACGCACTCAGAGCCTGTTGAAAGTATAAGGCTGCCAACTCTATAAAACCTCTTTCAGACCTATTTTAGTTCTGATTATTAAGGGGAAATTTACACTGACCTGGCCCAAAAGTTACTTACAACAAAGAGCCAAGATGAGAAAATAGAAACACACGCACGTGCAACATGCACACCCTGAAAAGCAGACAGACGGCTGAAATTTGACAAATTAGCCACATGCCAACCAGAACTACTGCCCTGAGGGGGAGAGAGAGCGTGCAGAGGGCGGAGGCAAAGTGAACTTTCCAGCTGTTACCGTATCATTTTTGACATCAGTGTCAGTGTCCTCCACCCACCAAAGAGCTCTCAGATTCACACACACACACATACACACACACACACACACACACACACACACACACACACACACACACACACACACACACACACATAGGTTTATTGGCCCCAGATCACCTCAAGGGTTTTTTCCTAAAGCAGCTCTTTTCTCATACACACTAAACGGTAGTTATACACAGCTACATGCAGCCATGCACAAACACTAACATGAACTTTTTTGTCATTATTACTATAATGTATTTTAGACTCACACGTCACATCAGTCCACAAAATTACAAATGAGTCAAGAGAGGTTTTCCGAGTCAGCGTTTTTAAAAACTGAATATCATCGAAACATGACAGAGAACCAATTTCTAGACACAAATTTGAATACAAATGCCCTTCTGTTCTCTCTCTCACACACACACACGCACACACACACACACACACACACACACACACACACACACACACACACACACACACACACACACACACACACCTGTACACACATCAAGAGACACTGCCAAACCCCAAGGAGCTCGTACACCCATTTCATTAAATACCACACAATTCACCATCCCCCACTTACAAAATATACTTACCTCGACACGCCTCCTGAAATGCGCATGCAGCTACAAGCGTCAGCACACTCAGCACATGGGTGCCTGCTCATTGTAAATGTCCCATTTGCAGATGAGAACAGATTATGTGGAGCATTGAAAGATAAGTTAAATATTCAGGGACGCCCTCCCTTCATGTCTTCATTCACTGCTCTTAACGCCAACTTGCGTGTTGACGCGTTGTCGCCAAACACCCTTTCATAGGAGTGTTAGAAATGACACATTCCTTTACACCGTGCTGCGTTTGGATCATTTCTGCTCAGGGTGAATGCCCCACCTGTGATCACATTATAGCCTGAGCAGGGTCGTGTGCTGCAGCGTGATGCGGGCGCCTGGGGCCTCGCTCCTGCCCCGTTTACTCACCCGCTTCCCAGCTAAGCCACGGCAGCTTGTAAAAGTCACGGCGAGTGTGAAAATTAAAGAGATGCATGCTGCTTTTATGAGCTTTCTCTGACTTTTTCCCCCTCTCTTTTGGTCTCTGCCCCCCCCCTCGCCCGTCCCCTCTTTCTGCCTTTCCTTTGCTTTCTCTGTCTCCCACTGTGAGGGTGAAAGTGCTTTGTGACACATAGTTTGGTTAGTCATTGCAGTCTTTTCTTTGCTCTATCCCGTTTTCTTTCTTTTACAGTACTTTGTCCTCCCTCCCATCCTTTCGGCCTTCCTCTGCTCTCCTCAGATATAGTTTACAGTCTGGAGACCTGTATGTCTCAATTCTCTGATCCCATTTTCAACGGGCCATTAAACTGAGATGATTCACTCTACAGTTTGCAACCTGAAGTACAACTGACCTTTTGACAAGCTGCTCTGAATGACGCGAAAAGCCCCAGAGATTGAAAAAGATATAGATAGTCAACGTGTTGATTAGCCAGGAGAATATAGTCATAAATACGACTATACAGTCACCCTCAGATGGCACACACTGTCAGCCACCATTCATAAATCAGCAAAGGAATGACCAGCCGTTCTCAGTTATTCCTGCTTATGCTTTACAGTCAGTGGCGGTTTGGCCATCTGGCATACCGGGACAAATCCCGGTGGGCCGCCACATCAGTGGCCCAGTGGACTGTCAGAAGATCCATAAAGTTTTCAGCGGCCGTTTAGTCCAGTTTTTCTCTTTACCAGCCCAGTCTGTGTGACCGTCATTCGGGGTGTGCATGAGAGCATGCTGCATGCATGTTCCAGCACTGGGCCTGCTGGCCAGCAAGCAACCCCTCCTCCTCACCCAGCTCGGTCCCAGCGGATAAGTCCAGGGCTGAATTTCTTTCCCAGTACACCCCTGTTTGCAGTTATTCCAGGGCACGGCATTTCCGAAGGCCTCTGGGGATAATGACAATGTTAGTAACATGCGTAAACCCTGCAATCGGATCTGGCTCCATGCTGCCCAGCATTGCCAGGCTGTGTGTCTGAGCAGACGGATGGAGAGCGATGCCAAATCTGTTAGACAGCAGCCTGAAAGACAGTTCTTTTCCACGAGCTAGGCGACTCAGACAGGCGATTATGCCTCTGCTTTTTATAGCAGTTCTAGTGGAGTGACACATTTTCAATCATTACGACCAGTCAGCAGGGGCTCAAGTGTAAAGTAGCCTCTAGTGCAGGGGCATCCAAGCTAATATGTTTACAGTTTTATATGCATTATAGTTTAACTCCAGTAACTCCTTGCTGCACAAGCCTGGTTTCACTTTGTTGAAGGCAGTTTACAATGGCATTATGAAAACTAATTTTTAATTTTTAATTTATACGTTCAGTAAGTACCAGTTTTCTATGCTGGGGTACGCATCATCAAGCCTGCCGTGTACAGCAAGGTGCCAGGGGAGAATCAGTAGACAAGCAAAAATCACCCTTAGACATGTCAGAACATGTCTGCAAGTTAAGTGGATTAACAAGGATGTTTTGTAAATGGCACATTGATGCTTTTATGTGTACCCTTGATATTATACTAAACAACCTTGTTTTTAATGTTTTGTTTTTTGTTTTTTTTTTGCCAAGAAAGACGCCAAGACAACAGATGACAATGTTATATTTGGATCTTGTTTAGATGTGGTTTGTCAGCTGAGTCATAATTTCAAATGAACAAGTGAAAATTACTTCTGTGGGATCCATAAGTGACACTTAATGTTACAATAGAAAATGCTTTGTTGCGCATTAAAAGTAACTGTATTAATGAACTGGAGAACATAGTAGTCCCAGATATTGTTGCAACTCTGCTTATGATTTTGAGTTTTAAACTCTTTTTGTTATATTTGATGCACTTTTACAAGACCAAGACAGTCATTGGGATCTTATGCTGCTCTATGTGCTTTACTCAAGGGCACCATGGCAGTGTTGATAAGAAGGCTGCTGCATGATCAGTTTGCCTTTCATGGTTCAGCTTGGTGCTGTGGCTGCCTAAGTTACAGGTGAAACTACTGCATATAAAACTGACTGTGGCTTTTTGGGCTGCTGGTGGAAGCCAGGCTGTTGTCAGGTTGTAAAAGTTTAGGACACCTCTCTTTATGGGACTGCCCTGAGAACTGGGACTGTCCTTGCTGGAAGCAGCAGTCAGAGCGTGCCGCTGTCACACCTCTCACATAAGGCAAAATGGAAAATGAGAAAACTCGTGTGTTACTCAAACAGGAACAACTTTTTGATGTTTATACTCACATATGGCAAGTAATACAGTACACTGTTGGATAAAACAAAAGACATACACTTGCATACATTCAGACAAATATGTATGAATTCCAATATGTCTGCCAGCAACACCAGAAAATATCTAGGGCACAGTTTGAAAGGGTAGAAAGATCCTTTGAGCAACATTAACAGCCCACAATATGCTCCACAGGCCCAGACTGGTGTTTGGACTATTTTTACAGCCTAACTACCTGTGTTTGCCCACCACAAATCCGTATTTCCCAACTTCATATAAGAAGCCGAAGCATTTTTTAGGATCTCATAACATCTGGCGGTGGCAAAGGTACATAAATAGTGGGATCAGGGCTTAGCTTTTAAATGGTCCAGGTCGTGTAATGTTACTGGATGAAGAGTTGTGGGTGGGTGAATAATTGAGTGTAGATTACAGCGGCACCCTCATTATGTTTCTGCTGCTCACAACACTGTATATGCATACAGAGGGAGGCAGCGCGGTATAACTTGAAGTCCTCTCGGTGTCAGCCACCACTGAATATGGAGTCATATTTTTCCTGCCTCTCTATTTTTTCAGTAATATTATTTTCTTCACCCAATCAAATATTGTACATTTTTCTCAGTTATCCAAACAAGAAAATGAAGGTGAAGTGAGTTTATTCATTTGAAAAAATATTCATTCATTGATGTTAAAGGACACAGTCTGGAGCTCTCCCAGGGAGACCTGCACATCTGTTGGTTCTTGTAAAGCACTGGTTTAGAGAAGACACATACTGTTTACTTTCTTGTTTTGTTTATAGCTCAGTCTTCTTTGGTGTTGGTTTTTGACTTGATGTACATGGTCTTGAGTACAATGTTGGAAGAAGGTATAAATGCCCCTTTAGCCACATTTTCCTTACAGAAACCTTCCCCAGGGATTAGGATCCTTTGGAGGAGCTCAGTGTGTTTCCACCACAGTGACCAGGGTCTAAATTACGTTCTGGGGACATTATTATGAGCTTCAGCATTCTTATCTTGTAGCAGAATAGTATATAATTTAATGCACACCTGTAATAGACAAAATCTAATGAGAAAGTGGTGGACTCCCACACACTGTCAGCAAAGAACGCATCACAGAAGGTCTGTTTTGGCCATAGTCTGCACAGGATGAGCAGATTTAGATAATAGAGGGATGTGGTCTCAGATCCTCATCAGGCATTGACGCACTTCTGTTGTACAGCAAAGAACTTATTGCCGTTGAGAAAACAGATTGCAGTATTAGGTAGAGTATAAATGAAGGATTGCAGGATTAATTTAGCACAGATGCTTGATGTGGAACAATGGCCATCACTGTAATGGGAACAATAAGGCTTTGCAGTCAAGTACACCAAATTGAATAAATGCAGCAGCGGTGGTTAATGTGAACCTTTTCGGTACGAAGGGTCAGCAGGGCAGAGGCCAAGGCTGACTTCTTTCTAATAATGTTGGCTAAACTCCTCAAAGACAAGTTTGCTTTGCAGGTCACACCCTCATTTGGCACTCGATGAGGGTTAATGGTGCAAGTTAGTTGTTTGCTAGTATCATAACTTCTGTTCGCAGCGCCGGTCAGTGGCTTAGTTTGGCCTCTGGGTGGTTATGTTGAGATTTTTGTGGGTTTCAGAAATTTTTAGATGGCTAACATCACAAGAATATGAGTTTCCTGTGGGAATTCATGACTGGAGACTCCAAAAATGTGAAGCTTCAGAACATCAGGGCAAACAGATAGATTTATCACATGAAATGAGCATGTCAGATTTTCCTACTGGGGTCAGTGAAGAGCATTTGAGATTGGCTGGCTTGCACTATTAACGGCAGTGAAACTTCTGCTCTTGTTTCAACTGGGTGTTAAAGGAGTAGACGAGTCATTTTATCCAAGGCTTAAATTGGGATTTGTTATGTTGTTGCGCTCTGTGGTTTCATTGTTGCCACTGTGTGCACATGTGTCCGTGCACAGACTATATTGATTACAAGGTGAGACAAGTCTCAGGTTTGACTACTAAAATGCTCATCAGAATCAATCTGGATGCTGTTGGCAGTGCGCAACATTATAGCTGATGACAGTCAAATCTTTCTGTAAGTAAACAGGTGGAGCGGTTGTCCACTTATCATAAGGTTGGTGGTTCGATCCCTGGCCTCAGCAGTCTACATGTCAAAGTATCCTTGGGAAAGATACTAAACTCCAAATTGCCTCCGATGCTGTGCCATCGGTGTGTGATTGATTAAAAAGCTTACAGTGAGCTGGTGGCCTAGCCATCGTATGAATGTGTGTGTGAAAGGGTGAATGCAGACGAGTTTTGTAAAAGTACTTTGAGTGGTCATCAGACTAGAAAAGCACTATATAAACACAGTCCATTTACCATTTACCATCATGTGCAACGGCAATCATACGACGTAATGACACTTAATAGTCCCTGTTGTTGATAAATTGTACTTTTTGCTTCCCACTGGCTTGCAATAAGCTTTCTCTCAACAGTAGAAGAAATAGTAGCAGGCTGTAACAGTTTCAAAATGTTCTGGTAGTGTTAAAAAGTATGGGGCAGTTTGTAAGCATCGTTTTGGCTTGTATTGCGCAACATAAACATTTAGCTTAAAATGAAATAAAAGCTGAAGTATAAACCGAATCGCAGGAGGATTGTCTTTCAAGAGGTTGGATTAGCGTTGTGCTGCACAGCCAAAAGAACAACACAGAGCTGGATTTGGCAGCGCAGATAGCCATCAAAGATAATGAAAAGTAATAAAGTGTGTGTGTGCAATGGAAAGCTCAGGCTGAATTTCTGAGATATTTTATGTGTCTGCGTGTGTGGAGAAGATGAAATTCATTTCTGAGTCTCAGCTGTTGTGTTTAGTCTTCCACATCGGAATTCAGAGCCATGGCTCCTGTCTTTATTTTGGACTGCTGTCATAAATTACAGTTTTGCTTCTCTAGAATTTCAAGTAAGGTGACGATTTGCAGGAGTGCAGAGTGAAATGTCCAATATAATGAAGGAATAATAATGAAAAGGAGAGGAGATTTTTCCTAAGTGGATTACTGCACTGAGGGAAGGAAGCACAGCAGACACACAAATAACATATGAAACAAGGTATGAAAGGTGATTGGGGAATCCTGTAAGACAATACAGTCATAATTCCTAGTAACAGCCGTGTTTTGGGCCATCAACTGCCGTATGTCAAACTCGTTTTGCACTGCCAGAGTACATGGATTTTCTCACTTGTTTCCTTTTTTTTTTCCTTTTTAGAAAGATACTTTACATGTGCAGTGTTTTCTCCTCCATTTGTAGGCAGCAGCAGTTCTCTCCTGTTTGCAGATATACATGAAATCTTTGCTGTAGTTTGCCTTCGGGAAATCCAATGAACTGATCTGAGCTTCATCGTTATTGGCAGATTTGCCTCTGCAGTTGAAAACACTACACAAAATAAACATGATGCTTCTTTTGACATATTTCAGGTGATTAAATCACTTCAGAAATGACATTACTTACGTCATCACTTGGTCACAATGAAGGAACTCGTCTAAAAAGAGTCTTGGCTTTAGACGTTCACAGTTTAAGTACAAACGTTAAAAGATGATGAATTCCCATGAAACAAAATAGTCATCAAACACAACAAGATAATCTGGGTTTAAATACTTAATGAAATAAATAAAGTTTGAAAATTGAGCCTGATAAGCATGACAGTATGCCTTTCTGCAGTGTTATCCCTGGGATGGATATGAGTGGAGCAAGCCAAGCAAGAAATATAGCAGAGTTCCACTCTGTGTTGTGGAGTGAGCGGGATGAGATCTCCTGGGGTGAGCTGGATTCATAGTCTGCTGTGTTCCACCCCGACGCTGGGATTCTTATCAGGATTATTCACACAAGTTTATTATTTAAAGGAGTGCATGATGGAGAGGGGGCTTCCAGGCTTGTGCAGCATTTTCACCTGTTGACACTAGAAGAGGCTGTGTTACAGGGACAGTGTCAGAATAAGGCCAGTCACTGCAGGATACAACATGTCGATGGGTCTCATGGTCAAGGTGTGACCTCACCAGTAACCCATGGTCCAGAGAATTGTATCAGTGAATAAAGCTGATCTCACGTCTGTTTCCCTTAATTTATCATCATTTTCCCCTTATTGTCTCTTTGCACAGTCTCTTCCTTGTTTGGTCCTTTTTGTTGTCTGTTCTCGCTGTGCGGCTGCTTTGGTTGTCTTCTGAGTCCTCCCCAAGTGTTGGAAAGCTTCAAAGACATAGAGGGCATCAAAGGCTTTGGCCCCGAGTGGCCTCCTCCTCACATCCCTGTGCTTCCCTTCTTCTCTGTCTTTTTTAGTCTCCACTATTCCAGCTTTGTTGTTCCTCCCCCATGTGCAAGTGATTAGACGACAGGGCCGAAGGAAAACACTGGCTTTGTTTTCTAGGCAGCGGGCACGTTCGGAATTCCAGTGGATTTACAGCGGTGAGGATCCCTCAGATCCTAACTGGTTAAATGGGACTCTGGAGAACCTTCCTGCTATCTGCTAACACCATCCAGGTTACTCCTTTTTCTTTGTTCTCCTTCAGACTTGTCTCCAGTTTTAATTTTTCCCCTCTCCTTTCCCCTCTTATCTCCTCACCCTTCGACTTTTCTTTAGTTTTTTTCCAGTCACCATCTACCTAATTTTCCTCCTCTCCTCTCCTCTCCTCTCCTCTCCTCTCCTCTCCTCTCCTCTCCTCTCCTCTCCTCTCTTAGACAGAGGAGATGATACAAAGGTCTATTCATAGTCTGAGTGACTGCTCATTTTCTCCTCTCTGCCCAGCTGTCTTGCCTCACTGTCACTCTGGTTCTAATGAAAGGTCAGGCAGTCACAGTTGGTACAGTTGCTGCTATTGTTCCTTCATAGGCGACGGTTATGTCTGCTGTTTTGTCATCTGCTCAGAAAGCAAAAACAGAGCACTGAGGGCCTTAATATGTATTGACTTGTCCTTGAGATGACCTTGACAAATAGTGGATTCTCAGTCCAGCTCTGGGGCTGTTGGAGGGGTCCCACGGGGCCCACCAACTAAATGAAGAAGAGGTGAATACTCTTATTTGACATATTCAATATTACTACAGCGACACGTGTGAGAATTCATACGCTTTGCTCTCCGTTTGTGCCAAATCAGATTAAAAAGTGTCTGCAGATAGTAATTTAAACATGCAACAAAACTGACAAATATATGGCTAAATTTCATGGCCATCCATCCAATATGTTTTGCAGTATTTCCGCTGCAAACGCAAAAAATGTCACATCTCCGAAATATCAGCTTTTCAGGAACAGCCTCGAAAGAAAAACAGTCTTCTGTGTTAATAGGCCAAGGCGTTGTGGAACTTCTAACCTTTGGAGGAGCATGAAATCCTTGAATTTAGTTTGAAATACAACCATCACAAAACTCTTCAGAGGTTTTCATCAGGCAGCAGTGATATGCTTTGGAACAGAGCACCACGTGCACAGACAGCCCCGCTTACCAGACCCCAGGCAGGCATGCTGTACCAATAGGAGAGTGCCAGCCAGAAGAGCAATTTCTCCCAAAAACAATCAAAGTAAGTGAAGTGTGGATCACAGAGTCCCTCTGGCACGCCTGTGTGTTGACTGGAGAGTAATGAAAGAATGTAAAAGGGCCCGAGCTCAAATCACGCTCCAGTCAAACAAAGGAGGAGTAATAAGGCATTTTGAGAGCAGGAAAACTCAGAGCCTGCAAGTGATTTAAATCAGGGGGCTGCCGATACAGGATGGGGTGTGTGTGTGTGTGTGTGTGTGTGTGTGTGTGTGTGTGTGTGTGTGTGTGTGTGTGTGTGTGTGTGTGTGTGTGTGTGTGTGTGTGTGTGTGTGCGCGTGCGCGCATACATGAGTTTGCTCTCATAGTTTGTCTGTGTGGTTGTGTGCGGTGCAAGTGGAGGTGGAGGAATTCTTATGACCGACCTTGTGTGTGTGTGTGTGTGTGTGTGTGTGTATGTGTTAGTATTGTTGCATGTGCTTGTTTCACAGTCATTTCACTGCATTATATGGTTTCTCAGACCTGGTTGGGTTGTTGTGTGTGAGTACACAAACATGCAAAAAATAAAATCACACATGTTGCCCTCTAACTCTGCAGCTGGAGCGACTGCCTGGTGAAATAAACTGTTTTCAGAGTTCAGTTTAATTCTGCTCACTCGGCTGCATCCCTTCATGTGAGGATACAGTCCCACTCACTTCACTCCTTATTGCTTTTACTTTCACATTTCAGGTGGAAGCAGTCCTCTTGGTAGGAGACTGTCTGGAGGTTTGTCTGGATGGTAAAGGAGCCTAAGATCACGTCAACTGTTTATTTGACTTTGAACCGGGTCCAATAGCAAAGTGTAAAAGCTCTCCAGAGCTGAACCAGGAGCTATGATTCTAACAGGGCCTTTGGAAAGATAGCGTTTTCTCATCTGTCTTTGGTAGATTGAGATACTCGTTACGGATCTTGTTAAGTTGGAGAACATCTTTACACATCTTTATCAAAACTATCATTTCTTAGCAGCCATCTTAATAATATCATTTACCGCTATTTTCCAAGTCAATTTATTGTATTTTATCTTCTCATGAGTCACATACAAAACAGCTGACATGCTTCCTGCTGTTTTGGTGTGTGTGTGCTTACTCCAACAAAAAATGTGAACTGTCAGCTTTGATTTGCAACTGAGTGATGTAACGTCTCACTGTTGTTCATGGCTACAGGATGTAACACACACCTTTACTATTTCACATTGCCACCCCAGGTAAACCAAAACTGAACATGCTAAGCAGTGTGCATTGCAGCATGCGCGTGCACGCATGCGCGCGCACACACACACACACACACACACACACACACACACACACACACTGTCCATTTGTTTCTGTCTCACAAACAGGCTGACGGTATAGCTGGATTATGTCAAGCTCTGTCTGAAGTGAACTGTATTATGTAAGTCAAAGTTCATAATGAGTGTTAAACTAAAGACTTAGGGAAAGATGTTAATCACTAATTACATATTGAAATAAATGTGATATCAGTCCAAGAAGGAAGTATTTGCATCCTTAAATGATGAAGTCATCCCACTAGTCAAAAACTAAAGTGCCTCACTGTGGCAGATCAATGGCAGCACACTTAGAAAATTCAAGTTTTTGGGGGATCTCTCTGTGTGGTTTGGAAGTACACATCTTAACCTCCTAAATAATTTTTCAGTACCAGAGACAAGTCTTTGAAATGTTGCTCTTGGGTCTTAAATTCATAGTTCTCAGTCTGACGGATGAAAAAGCAGAACTGATTCACAGTAGAAACAGCACGAAGCTCTGAATGTCTCCATATTTTTCATCATGCTGGCAGCCAGAGAACCACCCAGTAATACCACATTTAGTTTCCCATTGTGAGAGACTTATGAAGGCCCCGTGTATATCAAAAAGTGTTGAGGCACTTCATCAATATATCAAGGCCGTTCCATACAAAGTGATGACAGCTGCACATTAAGAAATAGTTGTTAGGTACAGCTGGTCTGCAGGTTTTTGTGAAGCAACACATTGGCTTTAACCTTGCCTCTAACTTTCCCTCCACTCACAGCTTTAGTCCACTATTGTCATGTTTTTGTTTTTGGCTTGAAGGATAATGAACTTGACGCTTTCTTTCCTGTCCAATACCTCCATTTGTACTACTAATGTGCAAATGTGCCTGTAACTTTCTTCTTCTTCCCTCTGCCTCCACCTGGCTGTCAGATTATCTGACGCTGAAGGAAAATGGACATACTGTACTGTCTCTGTACAGAACAAAAACTCATAGCGAGAAAAAAAATGCGTCCGTCTCCTTTCTAAAATCGGGGAATGACCCCGTGTGTTGGAGTCTGGTGATTGTCAGCAGTGGCTGCTCAGTTCAAAGGCTTCATACTAGTATATAATAACAGGCAGACAGATGGAGCTAACAGAGCCCATCCACCAGATGTGGAGTCTGACACACTCCAGTGTCTGTCTGTGCCATCTGTCTGCAGCCTGCAGCTACACAATGCACACACTGACAAGCTGGCAACATGCGTATACACCCAGACATGAACCCGTAGAATTAAAAGCAAATCTCTACTTCCTCATAAAGAGCTTAGTTCCTCATCGCTCGTCCTTCTCTATGTCTCTATTTCTACATTTTTCTCTCTTGCACACTTGTTCCCACTGACCATCTCACAATCTAGCAACCTAATATCCAAGGCCTGGGTTCAGTTTATCCCCTAAATGGTTTCCTCCACCTTAGACATCAGTTTTACGCCTTTCATAAAACGGCTGAGAAACCTGTGAAATCATTCTGACATCGCAGAGCTGTGTGCGTCATTAGGCTCCAACTGTAACATCAAAGACTTGGATGGAACTGGGAAAATTCTCTCCTTCGTCCTCGACTCGCGATAAATTATTTTGCTCTCTCGCTAACTACGCAGTTGCTTTGATCCAACCTATTTGTGTCCACATTTGTCACTGCGGATCTCAAATGGGTGGACTCTCAGTAGCCTAGCAGCCCATTCCTCAACCTCTGTCTCTCTCTGCCTTTTGAGGAGGAGGGAGGACTGTTTATGTTAGCTTGAACCAGACCTGAGCCCATCGTGGCTTTATTGCTTTGAGAAGGACCAGGACGCTGCATAATGTGTACAGAAGAGAGACAGTGTTACAGTATGTGCTGGTAGGACAGACATGGAGACAAAGGAGATTCCTGCAAAGGTAATGAAGGAAAACTATGCGTGGACGGGTTTCTCTTGTGCCAAGAAGAGAGCAAAAGTGACAAGGCAGGATCCTGCAATGTGATGAGACATTCGGATCCACCAAATGAAGTCCACAATAACATCAGGGCCCAATGATATTGCTTTAAACATGTTCCATATGCTTCCTCTGTCTCCACCCTGATCTCCTTCTTTTCTCCTCTCCGCCCGTCTCGCCCCATCTCTTTTGATTTGCTTTCTTTCCCCCTTTTCTCACTCCTTGCTCCTCTTCCACCTTCTCTCCTGCCCGCTTGTTGTTTTATTGAGGAATGCTCCACTGAGGGGAGCATTTGATCTCAACGCTGCTTTGACCTAAAGATGGAGGGAGGGCTTTAAGGCTGCATGTGTCCCCAATTACACCGCTGAGATGGCAGAGTAATTCACTGTTTCACTCAGCAACTGGTGGACGGGAAAGAGACGCTTAATCAAGGCCAGAGTACCCCAACCTGCTGCCAATTCTAACACATACGGAGACACTGCACATGCATGACTGTAACACACACGCACTCACATACACTCACACACAGGCTGGCTCTTGACAAGAGCCTCCACACCGCTCTCCACATTTGAAAGCGTATATTGCACACATTTTGCCGCCCCACCCTTTCTCTTCACCCTTTCTTCCTTCCCTCCACCGCACTCTCATAAAAGTCAATAATAAATAATAGACATGACAATAACACGAGTGATCTTTTAGATGCGAACTAGCAAATGCATCCCAACTGGAAACCAGTCTGGCTTTTAGGTTTGCCTTTTCCCTCTTACCTACATCATACAAAATCATTGTCATAACTAAGTCAAACCCATTCTCCCATCTCTGGTGACAATAAATAATCAGTTAAGAAGTGCTATAAATATTTAGGCACCCATTAAAATCTACTTACATATTTCCTCAGAGCGATCAAATTCAGCTGTTATGAGTGCATCCATGGTTACAGTATAAACAGGAATGGACAGCACTTAATGTAGCGTAACTTCCTCTGGTGCAAGTGTAAACAACTTCATACTAAAACACCTGGGCTCAGGTGTAGCCCACATCACCACGCTGACTCCATGACAACATTGTACTTCCTGTTTGCTTCACCTGTTGGCATGATGCCATTTGTGCTGTGTATTCATCCCAAATGGAAACAAGGAAATAAAAAGGATAGGAGTGATGAAATCCATAGAATTAGCATTTTTGTTTTGTACAATGAATATATTTGTTTAGTACCATGGCAAATAATACCCAGTGAACATGGTTGTTGGAGCCCTGCATCAGGATCTCACCTCCTCTGTCCATTCAGTCATTTATTTGTTGTGTGTGTGTGAAAATGTGTCATTTAAACTGCTCTAGTGCATGTAAAGTTCTACTGATATGCCAAAAAAAAAGAAATCACATGCATGGCATGCCAATGGACTGAAGTGTCTGTGCCTGAAGTCTGTAGAAAAGGAGTGAAAAAGCAGCATAAACAGTCTCAGGTTCAAAGGTCTGGCACATTGATGAGAAGTAAGGAGCAGAAATAACATATGATGGTGCACAGCAGGCTGTGGGATCCTGCACTCAGAGGGATCTCACAGATTCCATCTCTGCAACCTGGGAGATTCTGAACAGGAAATGAGGTAATACAATAGATCTTTGTGCCTGTAGTCCTCCTTTAACACCTCTCCTCTCTTCGCCACCATCTGCCTATCCTCCTTTCCATCGTCTGGGGTGGAGGTGGATCAGCTATGAGGTGTGTGTTTGAGAGAACAGGGTTTATGGGAGGTGAGGTGAGACTGTGTTTGGAGAAGCAAGCTGGGATGCTTTACAGGGTGTGCTTAGTCAGCCCCTGCACCAGTCATCTGGTGAAATGAGATGGAAATTACAACAAGCTTTGGAAATGTGAGAGGAACTGTGATCGTCTTTGTCTCTCATGGCAGATTTTGTGTCTCTCTCTGGCACTCTTGCTCTGGCTTTTTTCTGTGCATCCCCACCCTCTTTGTTTGTTTTTTTTTAAAGTTCTCCATGTTCGGTTCACAAAGATGGCTTTGAGTGGAAGTGTTTTCATAAACAGCACACGGTTGCAGCCGATGGAAAAGGACATCAAATAAAGTGAGATCAGGCGTGATGTTCCACACAGCGGCTGTTTGTTTTGAAGTCTGTCTGTGAGGCCTCATGCACCATTAATTATCAGAATGAATTTTTATGATGCAAATTGCAAATAACAGTTCTTTAAAAATCTGGAAACTTCACTAAAAACAAGATTATTTATGTGTTTTAGTAAAAAACATAATGGATACATAATTTACGGATAAATAATAAAAGCTGATCACAGCATTTATCCACCTTTATGTCTCATAGACAGTCTGGCAAGTTAAAACAAGCGTTCCATACAAATCTGAGGAATGTGAAACCAGATTTGCATCCATTTCAACCTTCCTTTTCTTTTCTTTTTCTTTTTTTTTGACCATTAGGTTCTCATTCAGATCGGCATTCAGCTCGTCTGGTGTCTTTTTCCTGCCTGGGTTTTTCATCCCTCCATCTTTTCCTCCCTCCATACCCTTACAAAACCTGTCTGCCCTGTTCATGTTTTTCTGCTTTTCAGGATTGATGCGTTATTTTTCTCTTCCTCAAACACTGATCATTCCCAACATACTGTTTAAAAATCAGCCTGTTTCCTTTCAGCAGGTTTCCCACAACGTCAAGTTTACTTTATTTCATCTCAACATTTCTTCTTCTTCTTCTTCTTCTTCTTTTTCTTCTTCTTCTTCTTCTTCTCTTTTGTTCCTCCTCAACATATTGTTGCCTTCTTTTTTCTCCAAGCTGAGGCTGATCCAGAGCAGGTGTCCCCCCATCCTCCTTCGTCCCCCTCCCTCTTCCTGATATTAGAGAAGGGTTGACGAGGAATTGGAAGTTGGGGAGTCTCTCTACACAAACACACACTGTATAAAATGCACACACACTTCTGGTCCATCTGGTTCTCGCTCAGCTATAAGGGCAGAAGGTAAATTTCATTATAGGAGAATCCCTTCTGACAAACCTTTCCCATTAAGCGAGCCTTTTGGACCGCTGAATCACCTAAATTCTCCCTCACATATGCAATATCCTTTTTCCATTTTTGCTACTTATTTGTGTTTAATTTACTGTTTTAGTGTCATCAGGAAATCAGAGACTTGTGCACCGTTCAGTGCGGTGGAATAGTTTTTCTGCAAGCTGAAACCAGATTTCAAAGTTAGCTTTGGAGTGTATTTAAATGCAGATTTGATTGAAAAAAAAAAAGACTGACTGACAGAGCTGGACTCTTGACAGTCCAAATTACATTATGTTTCCACTTCTACCAAGCACATTTTATACAAATTTTCCTTGGTGGAAAGTGGACACAATGTCCAAGGTTTTTTTTTCTTTGGTGGCAATAATGTTCTACAACCCCGATTCCAAAACACTGGGATGCTGTGTAAAACGCAAATAAAACAGAATGTTCTGTACATATACTCAACTGAAAACAGTAAAGAGACCATATATTTAATGCTTTACTCATCAACTTCACTGATTGAATCTGTGAATTTGATGCAGCAACACGTTTCAAATAAGTTGGGAAAGGAGCAACAAAAGACTGGGAAAGATTTAGAATGCTCTAAAAACACCTGTTTGGAACATTCCACAGGTAAACAGGTTGATTGGTAACAGGTGATAGTATCATGATTGGGTATGAAAGGGGCATCCTGGAAAGACTCAGTCGTTCACAAGCAAGGATGGAGCGAGGTTCACCACTTTGTGAACACATGACGGTATAAAGGACATTAATACATGGGCTCAGGGACACAAACACAGTTTGTTTGCAAATGACTGCGTTCTGTTTTTATTTATGTGTTACAGTGTCCTAACTTTTTGGGAATTTGGGTTGTAGTAGTTCTCTTAAAATTCTTCACAATCTCGGTTTTGAGTTTAAACTTTGGGATATATCTACACTGTAGCCTTTATTGTATGGGGTGGTTCATTTTTTTCAGAGAAAACTAGAAAGTGCCCTCTAAACTGCAGCCGATTTAATGGCCTGTATTGTTTTTACATGATTGCGCATTTTTTCCAGCAGTAGTCCAGCTGTATAGAATCCAAAGGACAGTTTCGTCTTGTGTTTCAGCCGTTGACTCAGTTTCTCATCCATGCTTCATGGAAGACAGTGATTCTAAAATGAAGTGACAGCATTGCTGTAACATTACATTGTCATTATTCTTTCATGAGACCAACATTTCACCACTTGCTGTTTTTCACACACAATGGTAAATGACTCATTGCATGATGCTGATCAACGTTGCAGATGAAAGGCAAACTTTGGATCTACTGGTAATATGTTTTCCTTTTATATCCATTTTTTATTTTTTTTATCTTTTCAACCTCTTTTGGATGACAGTTATCTGAGAATGGGACAGTTAGTGAGACCATTTTCCTGCTATTGTTCATATTACAGAGCTGTAACTGCACAACATTACAATGGCAAAAGTGTTGTTCAAGTGTCTGTAAAATTCTTTTCATTCATACACGTTATGTGTGCGTTTAATGCTTGTTTTATCTTGAATAAGTACCATCTGTTGGTTAAATGCATTTATCCACCACAGTTTGCATCATACTGCATCTCTCTGCACATTCTGAAACGTATGTGAAACCTGTTCTTTGTGGTATGGCTCTAAATCTTTTTCTCTGCAGTAGCGGGAAGCGTTTTGGACGGTGTGGCTTTGTCTCTGGCTTGTTTTCAGCTCTCTCTTTGGGGACACGAAGCTCTCACTTCTCCTCCCCTCCGCTCATCCCTCCCATTCTTTCTTTTTCTCTCTTCCGTCCTTCTGTCTTCCTCATTAGCCGGCTACCTTTTCCTCTAAACAAGCGGAGGAATGCCGGTGCTTATTTTCTTAACCTGGGACGAGGAGAGGTTCCTGTAGAGCATCGATGTGATTGACAAGGAAGCGTGCTGGAATGGCTCAGAGGTTCTCTGTTTGCCTCAGAGTCTCGCTGTTGGCTGCCCACATGGTCTCCAATATAGAGCTGGAAAACCAAAGAATAAGAATAACACAGGACTTTTTTATTTTTTTACTCAAGTGAATATTTCTTTAACGCACATGGCATTTCTTTCTCTCTTTCATCTCCCTGCCTTTGTCTCCACCTTATATCAGCCTGTCTGCTTGGTCTCTGTTTGTCTCTATTTCAGTTTCTTCCTCTCCTCCCAGTCTAACTTTCTCTCTGGCCTGGAGTCAGATGTCTTGTGGCTGAGTCCGTCCTACAGTGTCAGTCATACGGAGCTGACTAAGAGTCTTGAGCTGATGGAGACACGATGTCTCACACCCAGTTTCCCAGAAGCATCCCAAAATTATTCAGCATGGTTTATATGTGCACTCAGAAAGTCACTGGCCCATGTTACACATCAGGCCAATCGCTTCAATGCACACAGTGGTAGTAAAGAGAAAATGTGCAAACCGCAGTGGTTATGTGAATGGAGGTCTTGGTGGAAAACATCCACATAGCTTAAAAAGCAAAAAAGACTTTGATCATTAGTTTTACTTAGATGATAATATATGCAAATTTGTGGTGAATTGCATTACTTGATATGTATCCTTTTTTGCTTTAATGTGTGTGTGTGTGTGATTGAATTAATTCATACTTTAGAGTCAAAGCAACCATGGCAATAGGCTGATGGAAGACAGACCAGCAGCGTTCTGGCTAATGTTTTCCAAATGACACCACCACTGTGCTTGATGCGTTGTTTAAATCAAACACCCTGAGCTTGAAATGGTCACGCTCTGTGCTTCATTCATAGTATCTGGCCCAAATACTCTCATTGATTTAAACTGGCCTGCCAACACTTTTCAGTCAGTACACGTCCTGCAGACGAGGTGAGATGCAGCCTGGCCAGTGAGGAAATACCAACAGACGTAAAGAATAGTTTTGGAATGGCGCCCAGCTCAACTGTAGTCACATGATGTCTAAATCCAAGTCACGTTTGAAATCCAGCAGAATTATCCTGGCGTTCCCAGAGTCTATCTGATGGGGCCTCTCCTTTTGAATTTGTCATCCTCAAGGAATCTGGAAATGCCTGCAGTGAGCTTATGCAGTGTGTATGTGTCCCTGGCTGCACCTGAGCAGACACACACACACAGATTTTTGTCTAACGCACAAGCACACAGGCATGTGTCTTATTCACGCTATTCACACTGTTGGCACACATGATACACTATTTACAGAAAAGTCACGTACAAAAAGCCAAGCGAGATGACTGCAATCATGTCCCACACACAGACAGCCTGACTGACTTCGGGTCATGGACTGGCTTTAGGTCTTAAATCTTACATTCCACACCTGACCCATGACACACAGAGACCTCAGCACAGACATTACATTAATGTGCACCGTGTTCACCTCATCAGACACTATGCCCGTTCTGCACAGCACACTGAGTAGCACATCCTCTGTGACAAAGTGACACACTGAGTCTGTGTCTGCACTAACACATTTCTATTTTAAAATGAAAACAATCTCCGTCCAGTCGAGCATTTTACCAGAAATGATCTCCATTTAGACTATTACACCTGAAAGCACATGACATGACCATTCACATACACGGCCTTTGTGTTTGCCTCCTGTGCATTTAGGCTGGAGTGGAATGATGAAATGCAGAATTTAACTGCACAGCAGCTGCTCGCATAGACACCAAAATCGGCTGTAATTCATTATGTTGAATTAACTGCAGGTAGTCAAAGTTCATGCATATATTCAAGCTGATGTCATCTGATGTCTTCTGGAAAAACGTCTGGGATGTTTTTGGGGGTTCTGAAATGCTGGAATAGTGTGGAGGCTGGGCATAAACGTAGCAAAGTTTATGCATTTTGAAACGAGAGCATGTTGGTGTGGATGTAGTCTAGCATGCAGGTGTGATGACTCTATTCACATTCCCCAGACAGATGAACAGACAGACGGATACCTCTGCAGATTACGTCAAGGTCTCAGGGCTCAGTCTATCTGCTTGGAAGCGATCAGGTTTTCCTGAAAGCTGAGCGGTTCTACACACACACACACACACACACACACACACACACACACACACACACACACACACACACACACACACACGTACTGGACCTGTCAGGTGAAAACAGATGAGCTGCACAGTAGGTGGTAACATGCTTGTGCGCATTCCTCGCTTGTCTGCTTACACCGCTGGTAACTGGAGCCAATGGGAGCCTCACCTAAAATGGGCTAACCAGAACTTATACATCAGAGCAGTTTCCATTGCAGAGCCTTGCAGCGACAGCGCATCAGCCCGTTTAACCTATGAGGCCATAGTTCTATAGGGCCAAACAAGGCAAGGCAGGGCAGGGCTTCTGCAGAGCCATCAGCATAGCATGAAGTCACTCTAAGAACAAAGTATCTGTCATGACAAAACAGACAAATGTGTTAGATTGACTGTATCTTAATATATATTCCAAGATTCATAACACATAGCTGGCCTATTCCTTCACTGTACATAAATCCAAGCAAACCCAATAGACGTGCGCTCGTTCCCCGCTGCAGCCCTCTGTGTCAAGCTTACATGCTGTATGTTTGCATGGGTTTCCTTGGCACTCTCAGGTTTCCCCCTATATATCAAAGACATGCAAGTGGTCTGGTGGACTGGAAACTGTAATTTGCCTGTGGGTACAAATGTGTGAGTGGACTTGACCAGTAAAAAGAGTAGGGTTTTTTCCAGATTTTTCCGATTTCCGTGTGTATCGAGATGTGGTGAATAAGTGCACATTCAGCACATAAAATGAGCGAACTGATGTTAAGTTGAACTTCGTCCCACCCTTATTCTCTCGATCAGGCAACACTTCACATATGTAAAACAAGAGCTCCAATCCATTTTGATGATTAACTGTTAATTAAGATTTGCTGGGAATCATTCTTAAAACATTTTCTGTAACAAAAAACACAACACAGTCACTTTATGGGCATATGATTCTCCTCAAAGTCAACAATAACGCTAAACTATACTCAGGCATAGTGTTCAATGTAGCGTGCCAATATTGAATGTAGCCTTGTAGTGTTGCATGGATGGTCATGATGCTTAAATTTTCAATATGCAGTTATGAGCTGGCATTTGTCCTGCACACTACCCAATGTGGCCTTGTGAGGGAGAGACGCCACTATAGGGTTTCAGCGCACATAGTGGGGGCCCTCTCCCCCTGACAGAGTGGTGGTGGAGAATGGCAGATGATGTTAAACTGCTGGTTTAGATTCAGACTACAAGAAAATCCTGCTCTCTGCAAGATTTTTCTTGTCACTTCCAGAGAGGTCAGAGGTCAGAATCCGCTGCAGGCCAGCATCCCAGGAGGTTGTAAGGTGTCAGTGTCTTTCTGAAGGATGTCCATTCAGCCATGCTGTGGACTGAGGAATGCCAAGTAGTGACAGTTGTTGGTGCGAGCCTGACACTGAGATAATTTTGAATGAAGTGGCAAGCTGCTGTTTAAAGGAATCTTCTCAGTACTTGTTGGTCTGTGTCAGCTTTTGGCTTATTCTTAGTGTACTCAAGTTTCCACTCAAGTAGCTCTGTAGCAGCTTAAAAACCCTCAGAAGTGGTTGGGATTCCAGATTTAATGTAATGATAGGGCTGGGGGGGCCGCTGTGGCTCAGGAGGTAGAGCATGTGGTCCACCAATCAGACGGTCGGTGGTTCGATCCCCAGCCTCTCCAGTCTGGCTGTCAAAGAGTCCCTGGTCAACATGCTGCACCCCAGTTTGCTCACACTGCTATGAAAGGGTGAGCATAAAATCATCTTGGACCACTTTGTATAGAAAGTGCTGTATCCCTCCTGATGAACAGGTTCCATGTAGCCACTGCCATCAGTGTATCAATGTGTGTATTTGTGTTCAGTGCATAAATCTGTTTTAAAAATACAAGCCAGTGTCTCTGAACATGTCTCCAGAAAGTACATACAAGTCACGTCAATCAAGCTCTGCAGTACTTAAAACACAGGCGCTTTTAGCATGTTTGACCCAAAGAGCCAAAAAGTTTCCTCCAACTTTATTGAGAGTTTGTGGTCAAGCCAAACTGTAATTCCAAATGCAATGCAGCTTTCCAAAACATGTAGTATAAGTTGCATAAAATATCCTCCCGGCTCAGCTCTGTGTGATTTTTGGAGAGGAGGAAATAGTTTTTACTATTTTTTTAACTGTGCTTTTTTTATGTTAGAGCAAATGTCTGTTACAACTTGACCTCTTTCTTTTTCTTGTCTATTGTTCTGATCCAAAAAGGGCCTTGTCACGCAGTCACGCAGCCTCCTGTCATCTACCCTGCTCATGTCTCTCTCCCCCGCTCAGCCCCCTTGACTCTCCCCCTCTCACCCCCTTCTGTGGTCTTATAAGGTTACAGAGCAGAACTTTCTGAGGCGCTCCAGGACTGTGTGTGTGTGTGTGTGTGTGTGTGTGTGTGTGTGTGTGTGTGTGTGTGTGTGTGTGTGTGTGTGTGTGTGAATCCTGTGTTCTTTGGTCCATGATGTCCTCAGGTGAACACTCAGTCCCTGAACTGGGCCTGCTTTTATTCCTCTTCATGCTCCAGTTGAGCCTGGGAACAAACACCTGCACACACACGCAGGTGCAGCGATACACGCACAGGTATACATAGGCTGTGTTCAAAATCACCCTCTATTTACTAGATAGTGTACCAACTGTCTTGTCCCCTCTGTCTCTAATTTCAGGTTATTTCAACTTTTTCAGCTTTTTACAGTTCTGGTGGTTTTGGCAGTATCTGTATTTGTGGAAAAAATATTGTACCTACCAGATTGGGAACACATTAGTGTTGCTAAAAAGACACCAGATGGTCCAAGAAACAGAAGAATTCAGACACATTTTAAATCAAATTTAGTCGGAAGATAAAACAAAGGTAACTTTAAATTTTGTGCAGTGAAGAATTACCATTGAAATTTCAGGTGCCCTCACCTTCTGTCTCACCTCCAAACAAGCTGTTTTTACATCATCTGGCTGAACGCTTGGGTTAGGGTTATGTCACATCATCGTCTTTCCTGCCCCAGCTCACTTTGTAGTGGTGTTTCCGTCTTCCCAGATCTCAGCAGTTACTTTGGCAACTCCAGTTATGTCAGATCTTCCAGAATGTCCAAAATTACTAAAATTAAACCCAAGTTTTATAATAAACTGCAGTTGTAACTGCACTTATTTCCTGCCTCCTCCTCCCCTGTGGCTGGCCATCAGTCCCTTGACTCTGTGATGATCATGTATGAACAGTGCAGCAGTTATTTACATCTGACACAATGGCAGTGAATAAACTCTCCAGCCAACATAAACCTGCACTCTGCCCGGTGGGACAGAAGCCCACTTCTTAAAAAGCAGATTTTACGAGCGCCTTCACTCTGGTTTTATTTTGAAGTTTCTCTTTTTTTTTTATTTTTTGCTCCTGCTGTCTTTTTTCTGCACTCTCACATTTTCCAAGTCCTCTTCCCTCCATTTATCTCCAACTACTCTACTCTCCTTTTCTTCTCCCCCTGACTCGTCACCGCTCTTTTTTTCCTCTTCATCTTGGCATGTAAAATCTTTATTTTCTCAAATCCTCATCTTTTTGCCAAGACTGTAACTTTCTGCTCGTTTTCCAATTTTGAGCCTAATTGTGCTAATAATTCATTAAGGCAGCTTGAACCCTATATGGTGCTCAGTCTGGTTTTGGATGTAGGCCATAGTCGGACATTAGCTTCTTGTTTCACTCTTTGTCTGTAACTGCACAGTTGGGTATGTAAGACAAATAGAAATGTTCTAGTAAATACTTTAACTGCTTCCTTGAGATAAGCCTGCAGGAGGGATGTGATATGAGACGGTCGTTTGTAGGGGGATTCAAAGCAGGATTAGGAGGAGATGCCTTTTAGTAGAAGCACATAAATTTAGAGTATAAAAAGACAGTAAGGACACAAGAAGAAGGAAAGAATCTTGCTGAATGGAAAGAGATCTGAGGAAGACAAATTGGAAACGGAAGTGATTATCGCTCCTGACTTTTCCTCATCTAAACACATTTCTCTTTCACCTCTTTAAGACGGAAATGTGACATAGCTATATTGTGAAAATGGTGGGTTTGCCATTCTTCCAGATAACCCCAGAGTTAGGTCAGTTTTCCAGCTAATAGGGAAGGAAGAGGACCTTGGGAGAGGCTCTAATAACAGAGCGGGAGAACTCATACATCAGTCTCACTCACCACACCAACCAGCCTGGCTCCAAACACAGCCCCCTAGACCATATAACAGCATATTAGTTGCAATGCATAACCGCCCAAATTGAACATTTCTGATTTGGTTCAGCTTCACCCTCTAAGGCTCCTTCTTTCTCACTTTCCCCTTCGCCTTTCTTTGCTTTACTTCAGGCCTCTCACTCATTTCCCATGCCTTGAAGTTTGAAGCGCTGCACTAATTCCCATATGCTGCTGTCACAGTAAAGTCACACCAAATTCTCAGAGCTTTACAGGGGTTAAGCTCATGTCCCTGTGTGATTTTTATCATCACAAGCCAAATACAGCTGGATGAGGATCACAGGCTGCTCTCATGGAACTTTCTTTATGGAGATCTGATGTCTGGACTTCTCACAGGCACCTTCGTGTTAACCATTTACTACATATTTTGCCACTAGGATGGCAATCGAGTGGCACTTAGCTGCAAATGAAAGAAGAGCTTCCAAAACTTCCAGTTGTATGAAATATGCAACACCAGCCAAGAGGGGAAAGTGATACTATAATAAAGGTTGTCAGACATCCAGATTTTTGATGTATGTTCTCTGCCATGCCAAAATGGCCTCTGAAGTTTTGACATATCACTACTGACATGCTATGGAAATCTGTACATGCCTCCATGACCCAGGTTATATTGCTTTGAAGGTACTTTAAAGGAAATTACTGTCAAATTAGGTTTTAAACATTGAGTTAATCATTATTTTAATGACAAGCCAATGCGCACAGAAGATTTCGGTGCACAAATAGTTCTGGGAAGCTGACTTAAAAATGGAAGTGATTCAAATGGTAGACACTGGAGAGATAGCATGAAATAGAGTTCGACCGATGCCATGAAATGGCATGAAATGGGGAATTCAGGGGGTGCTGTACGTCTAAATCACGTAAATATGAAGAAGCGGCAGTAATGTCATCAAAAAGTTAAATGAAGATGATGCACTGAGGCCCCTCAGAGTGTCCAAAAACATTAGTAAAACTGCCTTTCTTTATGATTATGCATGTTTGCCAGCAAGTCATCGTACCTAAATGACTAAATAAGTTGGGTGTCATTGACTTCCAGATGGACCCAGAGGAGCCTTTCCTGGCCCCATCCACAGGATGACCTTCACAAACAATGCTAATACCTGAACATCTCCTGGGGGATCCCAGGGAGCGTAGATCAACTGGTAAATCAGCAGCATTACTGCTGACACCACACCAATCCCCCTACCATTCTCACGCTCCATTTTACTGATACTCGTGAACAAGATCATGAGATATTTTAACTCCTTAGCTTGAGGCAGCAACTCACTCCAACCTAGAAGGAGCAATCCACCGTTTCCCCAGAAAACAATGGCCTCAGATTTGGAGTCACTTCACACAGCGTGTGCTGAAGGTCATTGTCTGATGAAGCCAACAGAGCCACATCATCTGCAAAAAGCAGAGATACAATTCTGTACTTCCCAAACCGGACATTCTACTCACCCCAGCTGCACCTTGGGATCCTGTCCATGAATATCACAAATGGGATCAGAGACCAGGGTCCACCACCCTCTGTAAACCTAATTTTGTTCTACTGTGAAAGAGTATTTCAGCTCAAACCAGAATTCACAGTAATACTTTCTTCCTGCTACTGTCTACACCGTCTAAACCTTTCATGCTTTCCAGTGATTCATCCTGGCAGAGCAGCATCTTTCCGATTCACATACCAGTTAACATATGGGAGGCCATCAGAGTCAGGATCAGGATCCAGTCATGGACTGAACCACAATTGCAAGAACCATTGAGCTAAACTGACGCAGGTGCCGTGAAGGTGCCTATTTTTAGGCCCTCATGATCAAATGGGAGTAGTACAATTGCTTCCCTCTGTTACTGAGAAACATTAGAAAACTAATCTCAAAATTACTCTGCAAATCATCCCAGATATTCCAGATGATTGCCTCAATGAAAGAGAACTAACAGATGTGGCGTGAAGAGAGGAGAAATAAACTGGACCAGAGAGAGAGAGAGAGTGAGCAGTGGGAGAAAGTGAGTGGACTGATCCAAAATTGAAATAAAAACTTCTCAAAAAATACCACAAATTCTTCTCAAAATGATGCAGCCATGCCTACTCTATATCGTTTTTAGAAACTTTCCCTCTTCCCTCCTCCTTTCCTTGTATTCCCATGTCCAGCCCCTCTATTGAACTCTCACCTGGCTGCACTTGGCTAGCTTCATGTGAGTGAAGCTAGTGAGCTGCAACATCCCCTCTCCTCTGTCCTTTGTAAACCACAGAGCTCCGTGTTTCTTTAAGCCTATCCACCCAGATCACAGAGGGAATTTAGCCTAACCTTGGGGCCAAGATTTGTTATAGTACACTGTCATGTTAGGAGCCTCCAGGAACAAACCAGCAAGTCATTTCGGGTCCCGTAAGACAACTGAGAAGTATCTGAGGGCAAAGGATGAAGATTTTCTTGTTCTCTGACGATAAAAAACAGTTAAATAAAGAGATAACATGATAAATACACACCTATTTTTTTTGTATATCAACCCTACAGTGTTGCTGTAACAATATCTCATAAAGCTGCCAGCCTGTGAGCCTGTTGCTGAATCTCCAGACTCCCTCACTAACAGGTGCAGAGGCCCCAAACACCGCTCATTAACACAGCTCATTTCACAAGAACTACCACAGAGTCGTTACCATCCTGACACAACACGTGTGAAACAACACATTATCACCCAATTAGCATGACTGTGTCAGGCGCCTGTTTGACTGCAGACTTTCTCCCCGCACACTCCCCGACTGTCACCCTGCATGCCACACACATAACAGTAATGCTTTGAAGCTGTAAATTCATGCAGAAACTTGAAGTTGTTCTTCAATTTGTTGGTGGAACATGTGCAAGTACTGTATTTACAGGGAAAGTTAGGTCTGCAGATAAGTCTGGGTTGTGTTGCCTGTGTTTGTGAATGTAAGATGCATGCCCTCAGTTGGCTGGCAGCCATTTGCTCGTTCATCATGTTAAACTATCCCAGCCTGCACTCACAGACACACATGGACAAACAACAGGTCAGCCTGAGAAGCAGAACTCATTGTAATCGCAGGATAATGTACAGTATGTATATTAAGTGTTTGACAGTGGTCTTGCGTTCAAAGAATCAGCTAAAATAAAACTGTTTCAGGTTCCATCTTTGTTGGTTGTGCGTGTTTAAATCCTGCACAGGCTTTTTCACTTGTCAGGAATCACCTTATGACCCGTGGCAGTGCACACTGAAGCCCATTTTCTGTCTCCTCACTCCTGTAATGAAAAGCAGAGGGCTGCTCTGTCGTCAGCTGGTAATAACGCAGCATTAGGTCCACATGGCTCACTGATAGGCTCCCTGTAATACATTCAAACCTTTGATCTACACCAGCAACGTACAATGCCATCAGCAGTGATGTTTTGTATTGAAGGTGGAAAACTCTCAAAGTTTAATGTGTGTTTGTGTCTAATACAGAAAAGTGGCTGCAACACTGAGATTTATTTCATACTTAATATAATTAAAGCAGCATTAGCCATCCCTTGTTGTGTAATTTCGTTTGACTTAAATGAGAGAGTAAAGCGTTTCTGTGAATGTTGTTGTTGTTTTCTAGGAGCATTGCATTGCCACAGGAGGTCCAGGTTAGAGCAGTGTGTCTGTTGTTGCTGTAGTGACCTCTTATTCATATACAGACACTAAGTGAAGCTGTGTTTAGCGTTGAGCTGGTAATGTACATACTCTGCTCTGATTGTAGTTATTTTGTCCTGTTGCCACTATACTGGCACACAAGAAACGATTGGTTGTCGCTCCCAGACTACTTGGAGTACATTTGTATAAAGCTGAACCTTTCTCAACAATCCCTGTTTGCAGCACGTGGTGACTTTAGATTTTTTGAGCAGCGGTGGGCGGTGGCAGCATGTTGTTGAAGTTTCAGCTCAGAATGAATAGCATCCTGTTGCGTTCGCAGTGTTTGTACCTGTGAAGGGAGCTGAAGATCACAGCTTGTCATTTTTTCAATCGCTCTTCCTCATGTACTGCAGGGTTCACGATCCATCTTGTGAAATAGCAACGAAAAGTGGGAGGGCCCAACAGTCAGAAACACGCTAATAGTCTTCTCCGTTTCCTCTGTTTACAGGGTCTGAGTTTCCCCAAGACCCCAGTGTGCTAGCTACCACTTCATGGAACACCTCTAGTGATGGTAAATACATAGCATACACACACTCACAAAAAAACAGGGCCCAATTTAAACACATCCTTAACAAACCTCTATTCAGCAAACCCGTAATAGCTGTGAACACATCTGTAACAAGAAATCCATGATGATATGTGCAATTAACACACGGTGCACTGAACTGTAACCCCACATGTGTTGTCTGAAATTATGTTCAGTGATGTGTTAAAAATTACACATCCTCTCTCAATGGTCACCTTCAGCAACCCAGACAACACCCATTGTCCCAGCGTAAGCCGCTATAGATGATAATTGATGGAACAAATTACACATTGATCTACTCAACATGTGGGCATACAGCCACAGGTGCACTGTATTTCCGTAATTTCCACTGACCTACTTTTAGTTCTCTCTTAAGCAAAAGCCACCAGTTGAGCTTCAAAATGCTGTCAGTACATCTTGTAAATCAGGGGCGGGGAACCTCCAGCCTCCGGGCCATATATGACCCGCGAGACTGCTTCATCTGGCCTGCTAAGAAAATTCTGAAATATGAAAAAGCAGCTCAGAAATACCAAAAAAATTCTCAAGACAGCAATGACCTTTTTCAGCAATCAAAGAAAATCCCTGAATGCAACACACATGAAGGGGCTGATGTCGCGTCAATGCATCATGGCAACTGTCAAGAAAACAAAAGTAGATGCAGAGTTTTGCACTTTCCAAAAGAAATAGTTACACAATTATTTTTGTTGAAGTAAAGGGCAAACCAGTGTGTCTAACTTTGTGGGGACAGGCTCGCAGTGATGAAAAAGACTAATCTTGAGCGTTGTTATGGTTCAAAATACACTGAACTGGATGAGCTGCAAGGACAAATGTGCTCGGATAAAGTAAATGCTCTTCTGGAGAGTTTGGATGTCCAACAAGTAGCGTTCACAAGACCACATTCTGACAGAGACGGTGGTATTGAGGGAAGTTCTGAGGTGAGTGAGCTAATAGCTAAAAAGCTGAAACCTCATTCAGAAGAGCTGCCCCAGACAAAGTGAAACTGTTCCGAAGTGTCAGTTTGTCTGGAATAATTCATAGAGATGAAGGGAAACCTGCCGTGGAAACTCAGTGATAGCAACTGTCTGTGTGATTTGGCTCCAGCCGGCCTCTCAGCTCTCTGCTTTCAAACGTGAAATCATTGGCAGTAAATTTAAAGCTTTGGCAAGTGCAGCTGGAAAGAGGAAACACTGCTTTTTCCTGCAAGAAAAAAAGTCCACTGTAACATCTGAATACACTGATGAGTGTGAAAACTGCTTCAGGCGTTTGGTGAGAGGTTTCAGGACATGAAAAGCAAACACACAAGCAAGGATGTCAGTAAACACTGTTCATTTGCAAACGATTGCTTTTTTTATTTCCGTTTTTTACAGCATCCCAGCTGTTTTGGAATCACCGTTGTAAATGTCTGAGGATGCACACAACCAACACAAGGTGCATGCGTTAGTCGCCGTGCAAACATGGTTGCATTATTGCAGCAGCACTCTCCATCTGTCTCACCAAGCTAGTTTTTTCACAGGCAAGAGAGAGCTGCCCACTCACAGAGGATCCTGCACTGATGTGTTCAAGACCTCCAGGAGTTTCACAGTCCAACAATGGCTTCTACATTAGGCTGCGTTGTAGAGAACAAACCTGTCAGCAAGTCAGATTCAACATGCATTCCACCTGGTCCAAAACCCCAGGAAAATTGACTGTGGGATGCAGTATGGAGATGAAAATGCCTTAAAGGCTGCTTGGTTCTCCCACATAGGCTTTTTCAGCACACTCCTTCCCTTTCTTGATTAAAAAGCATTCTTGCCAGTTTATTAATATTATGTATTTTGCAGTCAGGATGGTCACGTCTGCTGGAGCTGCCCACGATTAGATCAGCAGATCCTGGTGGAGGAAGAATTTAAAACTGCTGTTCTCCTGTCAGCACTGCAGGAACAACTGAGTCAGAACCATAAAGTTTTCTGGATATTTCCTGAACACTGTTGCCCAGAGTTATCAGTCGAATCTCACCCCCTCTCTTCAGTTTCCCCCGGTCTTGGAGAGCCAACATCCGCCTAATCCCCCACGAAGATACCCTGACTTGGAAGATCCTCAACATGAGACTTTATTGAACTTGACCTTTATTTTTGCTCTCTCATTTTGTCTGGTTTGTTTAATTCTTCTCTTGCAAAGCCAAGCCTCCCACAACATCCGCCCCAAAGCCCATTCTGTGTACACAAAAACAGACATTGTTAAACACACAGGCAAGGACGAAGACGGTAGTTTCTGGACATGATGGAGCAGTTTAGTCAAGATAATGATTATGGTGACCAATCAAGGATGTTTAAAAAGTCATAAATACAATGAGGAGTATTCCCAAACAAATCATAGAAACCGCTTTATTTTTCCACAACAACATGAAATATGAAAACCTACAAAGGCGTGCGCACACCCATGTGTCCATAGTGGTGTATCTGTGTTTGTGTCATTTTGAGCTCAGCCCATGACTAACATCTGTTTCTTATCTGATGGATGGGTGGTGATTGCACCTCTTGTTTTGTCTGCAGGCAGGGAATGGTTTTGATTGACCAAGCAGACAGCATTCAGGTAGCGTGGCTCTATCAGTATGCATCAGTAGCAGGAAGTTATCATGCTGAAAGAGGCTCATTATTGGGCTGAAATCAAGGGTGATGATAGTTTACTGAACTCATTTTCCCCGGGGCTTTCTTTCTTTCTTTTTCTTTGTTTCATTTGATCCATTTAGCTTCCCTTACTTCCCTTTCCCTCTCTCTCTCTCTCTCTCTCTCTCTCTGTTGGAGAGTGACCCAGCTTTAATGAAATTCACCTTTAGCCATAGCTGGCAATGCTACAGTCTCAGCTCCTCAGTGTATCCATGGAGTGTGTTTAGTTAGCTGCGCAGCCACTCAGGTTTCTGTGCCTGCATCTTGCTGAGAGCAGCCTGCCTCGCACAGCTTTCCTCTCATGAGTGACATTGAATATAGACATATTTTCACATGTAGACTGTAGTGTTGCTGGTGAAATGAAAAGGTATTGTGTTTGGAACACGTATAGTTTGTGTGTGTTGTGGTTGTGTGGGTGTGCGTGTTTACGTTCAAGTGCGTGTGAGTGTTTGATTGTACAAAACCACTGCGAGAAAATGCGGGCTGATGACAGGGCACAGTTTAGTCGACGGCCACATTAAAGGGACAGTCCGCAGTGATGGTTTGAGTTTCACAGTGCTGCTGGTGCCAAATACCACAACACTCACCACGAGACAATTACATACAGAGTGACTTTGTTACACAGATGTTGCCTGAACATCCCTCTCCTCTGCCTCTTTCTCCTGTTCACCTCTCTTCTCATCGCCTCCTCCTGTCTATTCTTTCCCTTCCTCTGCTCCCCATGGCTTTATTGTCAGTTATTATAACAGCTAATGAAGTGTGCAGGCACACAGCTCTAAAGACCATTTTCTTTTCCATCAACTCAACTAATGAGACGGTGATAAAGTGACCTTCTTGCCTTTGGCAAAGCACACACATCTTTAAAAAGTGAGTCTGTTCTCATTTACTGTATTAAGTCCTTTTTGTTTTTAGATAATACGGTCAGACTCAACAGGCACATTAAGGCGGTGAAGCGTTACATCATTACCAAAGGAAGATTCGGTCCACCACACTCATAACAGTGTATAGGCACAGATTCCCAGCAGGTCCCTCATGACTTTGTGTTGATAGTTTGGAAGTCAAATCAAAATGAAAACACACACCCACACACACAGAAGTAAGCATGCACAGACACATTGTCAGGCACCCTCATGAAGACAAATGCATCACCAGTAGCAGTGACCTCAGGTTCTACCAGTGTGTGTATTTGCTCACCTCTGTCATTGGTGTCAGCCTTGCATGTTGAGTATGGTTGTTTGTTTTGTGTGTGTAATTGTGGTTGTGAGAGGTGATGACATGTGACTGCAGGGAGTGCTGCAACAGTTTTCAGAGCTTGTCTGATCTAAGTCACATACTAACACGCATCTAAAGCCGGCCTACGAGCATGTAGCTCCAAGTTTGGTGATTTTTGTTGTTTCAGATATCATGCTTCTATATGAGCACTGCATTTATATCACGCATTTACCCAAATTGCTTTACATTTGCATGTCAGACACACAGTTAACCATCAGGAACGATTTGGGGTTCACTTCAACATGTAGGCAGTAGGAGCTGGGTATGTGTTTAGTGGATGACTGGCTCTACCTACAGGTAGAACTGAGCTTAGGCTTTGTTATTAAAGGTTTTATTGAATTTTCTATCAAAGAAAAAGAAGAATACAACAACAAAGACTCAGCTGAACACATAATCAAAAGAAGCTAATAACACAGACCAACCAAAATGACAGCACCATTTCACCAACACTGTGTAAACCTGTCATCACAGCACCAGTTCAAGGCAGAGTCACAGAGAGAGCAGTGAAGAATATCAATGATTCAGCTATAAATGCAAGAGTCCACCCCTCTCACGTATCAAATTATATAGAAAGGAATAATCATAGCACTCAAGTAAATGATTAGCCACATTTTGAGCCTTGTGGCACCTCGCAAAACACAGGTGGCAAATCTTTGCTGGTCCTATGAATGATTCCTAATAGTTTAATTTAATTTGCCTGCCTATTAGACACTCTGACAAAACCAATCAGAGGTCTAAAAATGTTTTAACTAAATGCCATTGGCTTAATGCTTGACACAGAAGGAACACAGTCTTCCATCTCAGTACTCTTCCACTTGTCTCATGACATTTAAAGTGATTACATATGGTAACATAATCAGGTTTGACAGACTAAATAGAAAAATAGAGCAAAACAGCTGAGTAAACAAGTTATGAAGAGGATCGAGCGACACAAATCAACTGCAGAAACTGCTGCGCTCAGTATTTTCATTCATTCAGTCTCTCCCACACACTCGTACATACTGAACCTTCTGTCAGAGCGTGCTTCCTAGTTTCTAATCATGTCAGAGTTTGACCTGAGTATAAATTATGTGAACCCCATTACGCCGCTGGTTGCATTTTATTATCAGATTCAAGGCTTGTTAAACAGACATGGAAGTGTGTGTCTGTGTATCACTGGCTGGATAGAAAGAAAACAAAAAATGAAATTCTTCCTGGGCTGCACGGTGGCACACCAGGTCGCAGGTTCGATTCTCGGGTCGGGCCTTTCTGTGTGAAGTTTGCATGTTCTTCCCTTGCATGCGTGGGTTCTCTCCGGGCACTCCGGCTTCCTCCCACAGACCAAAAACATGCTCATTAGGTTGATGGGTGACTCTAAATTGCCCCTAGGTGTGAGTGTGAGTGTGAATGGTTGTGTGTATGTGCCCTGTGATCGGCTGGCGACCGGTCCAGGGTGTACCCCGCCTCCCGCCCGTTGACAGCTGAGATAGGCTCCAGCCCCCCCGTGACCCCAAAAGGGATAAGCGGCATAGAAAATGGATGGATGGATGGATGGAAATTCTTCCTCCAACTTTGCAGAAGAGCAATAGTATAAGAATATATGGTGTGACTTACATATTGTGTCTTTATGATGTAATGTGAGAGCATCTCCCCCCACAGACACACCTAAGTGAGATATCAGTGATACATGGGCGAGGGCGTGGAGGAGTAAGCAGACAGGGAGAGACAGGAAAGGGGGAGAATGAAGGTGAGGGAGGAGGGCTGGATGATACTGAATGCTGTCCACAGTGTCTCTAAAGTGTTTTGACTTATATTGGTTTCATGGACAGCTGCAGCATTAACTTGCTGGAGGTTTTGTTTTAAGACAGAACTGTGCAAATAACAGAGAGGAGGACAGATAAAAAGTGGGTGAGAAAGCAGAGGCGGTGGTGGTTGGGTGGGGGGGGCAGTGGGTGGTTGCGGTCGATGGTGGGAGTCTCCTCATATTGTCACACACTTGTTATTCCCACATTGCTGTGCTAGGGCTGGAGCTTTAGGGAGGATGGGAGGATAGTGTGTGTGTGTGTGTGTGTGTGTGTGTGTGTGTGTGTGTGTGTGTGTGTGTGTGTGTGTGTGTATGTGTGTGTGTGTGTGTGTGTGTGTCTTGTACACTGGCAGAGGCTTGCCAAGACAAATGTGCCCGCTTCTCTTTTTCACAAACACGTCATAGACACTTATTTAAAACACCTCATGGCAAAATGTCTGATGAGCTGTAAGTATAACCACAAGGGTTGCCACGGTAACTGGCAGTTCAGGGAGTAAGGGCACCAGCCCGCTCCAATCTAAGTGGTTTTGTATGTTGACAATGCCAATAAAGTATATTTGAACAAGACGACCGCATCCTCAACAATGTTGATGAAAGAGAGAAAGGCAGCGTTACAACTCGGAATTCCCCTATCAAAGGAAATAAAAGGAAAACCATGGACCCACAGATGGATGACGATGCAGACAGTTTCTGCATGGTTCAAAAGGCGAGTTTCTCAGCAGCCGTAGATTCTCCTACATGCTTAGAAAGGGACGGGGTATTCAGGGTATGTCGCTCACTGATAGATGCCACTAAATGTTACACACTGGTCCTTTAAGGTATTTAACATTGTAAATAGATACGATTTTTAAATGATGTGTGCACACATTCTGCACCAGCAAAGGGCTCATTTGAAGTCATATCTTAACACAAACAACAATAATAGTAGTTTACTAATCTCTTTAGGAATTCATGATCTCTAGATGGCAAGAATCTGCCTTCACACACAGCTTCATACCAGCAAAAAGAGGAAGGAATTTGAATTTCATTGTTCTTCTTACCAGACCTACTGTGTACTAATTTTACGCTTAACTTTGAGTTACTTGACTTGAGTATACTGTGCACCTTAATAAACAACTGAGGATGATCAGATATATTCAGAGAGAGCACGACAGAGTGCAGCTTTGGATAAGACAGCAATGCCCTTGTAAGGAGAACCCTTGTTGTGAAGCAAGCCCTGGCTACTGTGAGATGTTTTTGTTAGAGTTCTGTGTTATTCTGCCAACAGCTCTCCACGTCTAACTCTGCTGGATGATCATGTGACAAAGAGATGTCTCAGCAATCCCAGATTGCAAAGATATGTATTTGAATGAGTGAAAAACATAGATTAAAAGTTATGTTGTCCAGTGCAGAGTTGCCTTAACTAATGAATTATCACAGCATAAAGGTTCAAATGTGTGGGTGTCCTTGCATATTTAAGTGCGCGCCTCTCTTTTACCCCTCAGCTTCTCTATTCACACAAATTGAAGTTTGTCTGACTCGTATTTGCCATTCCCCTGTATGTGTTTTTCCTCCTTTGTTTGTTTTGGCCGGTTTGTGTAACCAGGAGCATTTCTGCATAACTAAGGTGGGTTTTGGGGTTGAGGAAACTTTCCAGAGGTTTTTCTTGACATTAACACCAATGTTTTTGCTGCACATTAACCTCTTAGGTGGCCCTCCAGATTGTTTTTTTCTGACCACCTTGAGGAAAAATGTGGTTCTGGAGATAATCGTGCAAAAATGTTTTGCTTTGTCTGTTTCAACTCCTTCTGAATTCATCGTGACCGTGATGGGGTATTAAAGTGGGTTCTTGTAGACTCATCTTCACTACATTAGATTGCTCTTTTCTTCTTCAAAGTTTTACCCACAACACAGGTGATGTTGCCTCTTAAGCTCATACACAAGCTGCAGAAAACCCTCTGGCATCATACCGCCATGATGAGTAGTGAAATTAGGTGCCACCACAGTGGCAACCACAAAATAACTTGCAAAACCAGGCTTTGAATATGTGTATCTGAAAACACTGGGTTATTTTACCACTATTTTTTATACAGCAGCATGTTTATATATACATATACTCTGTGTGTGTGTGTGTGTGTGTGTGTGTGTGTGTGTGTGTGTGTGTGTGTGTGTGTGTGTGTGTGTGTGTGTGTGTGTGTTTGTATGTATGTGTGTGTATCTATCTATCTATCTATCTATCTATCTATCTATCTATCTATCTATCTATCTATCTATCTATCTATCTATATATATATATCTATATATAGATATAGATATATACACACACACACACACACACACACACACACACACAGACACACACACACACACACACATAGCTCTCTGACGTAGAAAAGTGTTGTTTGATTTATGTCTTAGTTCTGGGCCATGTGTAATACAATATTTTCTCTATCCCTTTGTCTTTTTGTCTCTAAATCATCTCAGATCACACACCCCCCCCCCCACCCCTTTATCTGTTTTGGGTTTTGTTTTTCTCCCTTTTATTCTTTCCTTTCATCTCTCCTCTGCCTCTATGTCTTCCAGGTCCCTTCTTCATCCGTCTTGAAGCTCCCATGAACAACATCACCACCTCTCTGGGCCACACAGCCGAGCTTTTCTGTCGCGTGACCGGCAACCCGCCGCCAACTGTGCGCTGGCTGAAGAACGACGCCCCAGTAGTGCAGGAGCCACGACGGGTCTCGTACCGGTCCACGCCTTATGGATCACGCCTCCGTATCCGCAACCTGGACACTACTGACACAGGCTACTTCCAGTGCGTGGCCACCAACACCCAGGGCACCGTGTCCACGACTGGCGTGCTTTTCGTCAAATTTGGTAAGAGGAGGTTAGAATGGTGGAAGTAGCATCTCTGCATCTAAAGCTGCCAGCAGAGGATTTGCAAATTCACAGTGAAGCGGCTTCATGAGTGTTTTACGCACTCGCAGTGACAACCAGCGACATTTTTTCTTTCATGTGTTTTTTGTCCCTCTGGAGATCTGGCTCCCTTTAGCAACACTCGTCTCAAATGATTCTTGCTTGTAGCTGGCAGCTTGTGCAGAGAAAAATCTGGGAGCAATACTGTTTATCCTGTTGTAAAAAAAACCCTTGTCTTCTTTTCCAGATCCACTCCCAACACCTCTGCCAGGAGTACCAACGTAAGTCGCTTTTCCGATCCATTTTTCTCTCTGTCAGTCTGTCCGTGCTGTGAGGGAGAGAGAGAGATGAATACATTTTCATTTGCTATCCATACTGATAAACATTTTTTGAACTGCCCATAACAAAAACAAACTTCTTTACAGATAATATGAAAGTCATGATTTGATAGATAAACTAAAGAGAAAGTTAAAGCTGAGTAAATGGATTGAACAACATTGCTGACACTGGAAGCTGGATAATGCAGCATTGTTTGTTTGTCTTATGCTTCTCAGTAATTCAGTGCCTGCTTGCCACCCTAAGAAGTCCCATGCAGTCTGTCCATTGAGTAATCACTAAGTTTATAACAAGGCTCGGTCTGTAATTTTCCATTTTATTGCCACAGGTCTCAGTGTGGCTAAATGAATATTTACTATGAGCCTTTAAATCCCAAATGTCTGTTGTTCTGCGCCGCCGTTTCGGCCCAACCATCACAGCTCACATGGTTCACATTTGCATATGGGCTGTGTGCTGTACACTCAGCCCTGGGCCGCAGATGGAATGTGGCCCATGTGGACTGCTGGGTGGGAACAGGACTGTTCACCAATCACAACTCAGGGCTTAAAGCAGATGTTGAGCTCTATAGTAACACTATATAGCTTCTGTAACATACTGATCCTTGTAGTATTGGAAAATTGGGTTCATTTACTTTCAGTCAACTCTAAATTGAAAACCTGTGCGATTTATTTAATTTCAGGGAAATAATGAGTCATTGATCTGATTTCAGGCCTTTAATGGAGTTATTATAATTAAAAGTGGATGTCTTATGTCTACTAGTGAGTTTAGTTGATTATGGATATTGCCACCTGAAATGAGCACTATAGAAAAATGACCCACATCTGTCTCTGTGGTTTCTGTTATATAACTTTTTATAGTCACCCAATTAGCTGCCAGCTGTCTGAATATACAGCAAAGCCAACCGCAGTCCTGATCTCTTAACATGAACACGCACATCAAATTAAATGGGATTCTGAGTAGCAAATAAAACCAAGTGATACAAGATGTTTTAAGAAAGTACGAAAAAAGACATTCCACCAGAGCATATTTTTGTCATACTGCCGCCCAAATCAAAATTTAGTTTGAGGCCGGTGAGCTTCCTTTGCTTTGCTTGACATCTTCCCAGCGTGATGGGATGAAACTCTTAAGAACTTTTTCAGTTTGCTTGATTCCTCAGGAGTTAAGCTGGATGATTTTCCCCAATGACATTATGGCAAGGCTCACTGCCATGTTCCATGCAGCGCTTTGTGAATCAAAACTGCTGGCACATAGCGGATATCAGACACTTACTAAATCCACTCACACACTGACACGACCGCATGTACGTAAGCACACATTTGAGCCTGTACGCGTGCTCCCTTTCAAACATCTGTTTCTATCATTCCTTTGTTTACACAATTTGGATTTTTTTTTCCTGTGTGACTAAATTGCAGCTTGTTTCGTAGATGAGACAGTTGGCTTACAAAGAAATCACAATGCTCATTTGCTCATGGGTGTTATCAATAAAAGGAAAAATCAGACAAAAATACTGGAAATAAACTAAAATGGAAAATTAAATCTAGATTAGAAAATAGGAGGATGTGATTTTGGCCAAATTACATACATGTGGATGTAAGAGATTATCAGGGTGATGCTGCCAGATTGGCATAATTTATGATCATGAGAATTTTGTAATCCAATTTCTCACACTGGAGGAATGATTTTCCAGCAGTCTAATGATTAGAAAATTGGATGATTAAGTGTTAACCTCCAGACTCCGTCTAACAACCCCTTCTGGACGTTCTGAGGTCTGAGTGTACTTTAATAAAGTAAGTGCACTCGAGTTTTTATCTTCACACATCTTTTCAGGAAGGAAAAAAAGGTTTTCTGCTCTTACATTGTGATCATGATGCATTTTGAGGTCACTTTTCAGGCTGTAAAGGTTTGTAAATGGCTAATTGGTGATAAAATGATCTATTTTCATGTAAGTGTTATGTTTCTTCAATTGAAGTTGGTACCATGAAAATCACTCTGATGAATTTCTCTCTAATATTTCAGCTGATTAAATCCTACAGAAGCTTCTTGCCTCATTTTTAGGACTGCTCTTAATGTTAGCATCAGATTCAAACTCCTACATTTTGCAAGCTGAAATAAATTAAGATCTCCTTTTGTTGTTTTTTTTTCCTGCCAATTTGTAAAGTGTTGCAGTCAATCAAAGACCAGCATGCGAACCCGACTCTCATTACAGTCATTACAGACTTTGTTGAAATGGACAAGGGCCTCCTTTGACAGCGGCGGGGTTGCGGTGGTGGTGGGCTGATCGTCACTGCTGCTCATCATTAGTGCCACAGCCAACTTATTAGCTGTGAAGTAGGATGGCAGGCCGTCAAGGAGACAGGGTCAGCTAATGATGACACGTGATGACCTGCAGCCGCTTACCTCATGCCGCAGCTGCTCAAACGTCAAAACTTGCTGCTCCTTGATTCAGTGTTGTGGAAAGACATCTGGTCTAGAAGCTGTCAGTTTAAGTAAAATAGATTCATTTGCATGTTCACTACCTTTTTTTTTTTTTTTTTTTACCTCCCCTCACCTCTGTTTTCAACAGAGTGTTACAGAGAGCGCAGCGACTTCCGTTTTCTTAGCCACAAATATTGCTCTCAAATTTTGGGGAAAATTTCTCGCCACCCACCTTGTTGAACCTCAACATAACATGAACTTCATGTCCTCAGTGTTGTCTTTGCTTCAGTCTGTGCTCTGATTTCCATCCCCTCTACGTTGGGCTTAAGTATACACTCTGTGGTGTGCAGATCATTACAGTGTGTGTGTGTGTGTGTGTGTGTGTGTGTGTGTGTGTGAGTGTGTGTGTGTGTGTGTGTGTGTGTGTGTGTGTGCGTGTGCGTGTGCGTGCGTGTGTGTGTGTGCGTGTGTGTGTGTGTGTTTCCTCTGGGTTGGGTTTTTGAGCCACAGGCAAACTAAAAGCCGACAGCCCGGAGGTTTCAACTACGATTTAGGCAGCTTGTGTTCAGTGTGGCTGCCCAAGACTGGATCAGACAACTCGAGCAGAGCGGATCAGAAATACAGGGAGGAGGAGACAGAAGGATGAGGACTGGAGAGGAAAGTTTGAAGTATGAACTTTTCCTTAAGAACGGGGATTTTTAGATTCATTCTCGAGCTGTTTTGAGATCATTTAAAGTGTGTCCAATTGAAGTCTTAAGTCATTCAAGGCAAGTTTAGAAGTCAGGTCTCCCAGATCTGGTCCGTCAGAGGCCATGATGGCAAATCTCCAGTCAGGGTACAAGTCTTCATAAGCATACTGCGAGTTAGTAAGTTAAGATGGCTCTGGATGCTGACAGTTAAAATGTTTTTTCTTCTTTCAAAGTATGTGTTAATAGTGTGGTTGAGACCAAGTCCTTTCAGTAGAGGCCTCATAATCAAATAAGTACAAGACTTCTCTGTTGCAGTCTGTTTTGTTGTTGCAGGATTTTGCACGAGGATCCAAACATGAGCACTAGGAGTGGTTTGGAGTGGTTGCCAAGAGTTAGATAAGAAGATCAATACCCCTTTCATGCATGAGCAGTAAATATAAATACATAGCTGGAACCAGCAGCCAGTTATCGTTGCTCAGAATAAAGACTGGAAACATGGGGAACCAGTTAGCCTGGCTCTGTCCAAAGGTAACAAGAAGACGCCGACCTTAAACCAGAACGGCCTCGGTTTGAGACGGACTGGGGGCCTTTGTTGCGTCTCTCTCTCTCTCTTTTCCTACCATCTCTCCCTCTGGTGCTCTCTAATAAAGGGATAAAATCCCAAAAAGTGATTAAGAAGATCAGAAGACTTCATGAACTCACAGCGCCCAGCCAAAAGATAGATACGAGAGTAGTGTTGAACTTTTCATCTAACTAGAAAAAAAGCACACTTCCCAATGTTGAACTCTTCTGCCTTACAGTCGAGTGTCAGATCCTCATTTTGTGACTTAAGTCTGTTTCAAGTCCAAGTCTAGAGCCTCATAACCACAAGTCTTATCCAGAGTTCATCAGCATGCCACCAGTTACCACAGTGCATCTCCTCTACACTGTGCCCATGCTCCTCCCTCCACACCCCCTCCCTTCCTCTCCTCCCCTCCTCAGAGATGTTTTAATAGAGCCAGAACAAACACGGGGTGAGGGGAAAAAGTCGTGCCTGCCAAAATTAGACCCCCAACTTTCTCCATCTCTCTTTCTCCCTCTGTGCGCTGCCACACTTCCTTCGTTTGCTTGGGGAAAAAAAAGAGTGTGATGGAGATGGCGGGAGAGTGCAGGGAGTGAAAGAAAAACAGTGTTAGCAGGGTAGGAGGAGGATGGTACCATTAACACCTGGGGTTGCATGTTGTTCTTTGATTCCAGGGTTCTGCGGGGTCGACGGCGTTCAGGTGTGATTAGCTCTGCGGAGGCGACGGGAGGTTTAGCTGTAAGCTCAGATCAGAGGCAGTTAATAACTCCTAACTGAGGCCTGCGTGCAAACGGCCACATTCTGACAGACCGGGCTAAAACTACCCATGATGCAGTTACACACCCTCTCCTTCATCTCCCTGTTCTCTCTGTCTGTAGTTTTTTTTTCTTAAAGTTGTTTTTACATTTAAATTAATCAGTGGGATTAATTAGATCTCCATCAGACACATGTTAGGCAGGTGGGGCTGAAACTGAACTATTCATGACCTTTTTTTCTCTCTGTCTGTGTTGGAGCCATTTTAATGAGCAAATGAGTCACAGAAAATGTATAATACTGTTGCAATTGATTAATCGGAATTTAATGAGACTGATATGTAAAGGGAAATATTTTTTTAAATCACTATTAGTCATAATACCTTTATTATAGCACTCAAATGAGGCATTTTACTCATGTTGGGGGTTGTGAAATTCCTTTTTGAGGTGGGATTTTACATCATATCTATTGTTAAAGCAGCTATAATAAATATTTTCATAATAACAATGGATAGAATAAGCATGTGTAACATGATCACCCACTGTACGTCTTGTGGCTCATGGTTTTGGGTTTTACGGCCCACAGCTGTACTGTTTGGGGTCACTCTCACTGCTCATATAGTGCCGTTTCCTGTGAAATCCTCTGATAAACCCCCTCTACACAACCTTCCCTGCAACAAACAGCAGGCAAAGTTAGCATCTAGTTGGTGAACATGGTGGAGCATTTGCTGAGAGTTGGTGGAGACCCAAGGTGGAGAGTGAACATTGGACGTAGATTCATCATGTGGTCAGAAATACGACCGTTAATGAACACTAATGTTGCCCTGTAACGCGGAAACAAGCAATATCAACTTAAAAGGTAACGACGTGTTGGTGTTGTTCTTGCGTCTGCTGCTCCCAAGTGGCCAAAAAATCATTTATCAACTTCATTTTTTCAAAATTCCTTGTATGTCTGCCAGAACACAGTTGATTTTATATTTCCATAAATGTTGACTTACTGGATATCTAGGTTTTTTAATCTGACAGCAGCGATAAACAGACTTTATGCAACATGGCAGCTGATCTCAGAGTCTCCATGTTTATAATAGAGGGGTTTTCTCCCTGTTTGAAAAGATTAATACCACTACACCCTGGCTGTCAAGGCTGTTTAAATTTCTCAAAACTTTCCCCACCGCTTTTCTCTCAGCGCTGGCAAAAAAAGCAATTACAAAAATAGCTGTTTTTTTTCCCCCTCCACCGTGCCTCTCTGCTCTCTCCTCCGTCCACTCTGTACTGGAGAATAAAGAGCGTGGCTTTAACAAAGAACAGATTCTCGCTACCCTGTTTTTTGTGCCTTCTTTTTTGTGTATGGTTTGACCTTTCTGTTGCTTCCTCATCTTCCTGTCATTTGCTTCAACATATCCCCCCTTGATAGTTGACAGTGTTTCTCATATGTCCATTCAAACAACTGTTGACCGTGAATTGACCAATCACAGACACCTGATTTTGCTGGCTTATTAATGATTACATTTCTATGCACAGTACATGTTTACGTCTATATGAATAGATGCTTTAACCACGCATCTGCATAGACAAGCAGCTGTTTCGTGAACGTCATTGTTCACGTACTTTGCGTGTTACTGGAGGACTGCACGAGTGGGCACACCAGACAGCTCAGAACATGTAGCATTATCCTCACTCTGTTTTTCCAACGTTCTCCTCAGTGCACGGATGTAATGATCTCGGACCTGTTTCCATTTATTTTTTCAGGTTTCCATGTCAACTTCTAAAATAGTGCTGATCTGTCGCCAGCTATTTTGACAAGCATATTTGTCACTGTGCAGCGGCAATGACACATCATACAGATGCGGGTAACTCTGGACTTGGTCTGCACTGCCCATACACTGCTCCCACTGTTTTTGTGTGTATTGCATCTTGCAGACGTGCATCATTAATTTCTGAGGACGTGCACGGCCAGTGCCCCAAAAAGACTCGGGATACACAAGGCAGCCACATGCAAACTCATAGTTACAAACAAGTATATCTTCAGCTTGACACAGTAAGATAAGATTAGATAAGACCCACTTTACAGACTTAATTAATCCCCCGTAGGGGAAATACAGTAGCAGTCAGGCCTTTATTTACTTTTTGTAAGTTTATTTAGTCTGCTGGTTGAGATCTTGTTTGGGTGTGACTTGACGATTCCAAAGGATTTCTCCAGTCAGGTGTGTTAAACTGTGATACAGTATAAACACACACACAGTATAACCTTTCGTGGAACTTTTGTGTGTATACATACAGTATATATGTCCTCTATATCTGTGCGTGTGTGTGTCTGTGGCAAGAAGCCGAGCAACACACACTGGATGACTCTGTAATTAGCCAGCTGTCAACACGCGGGATTAATTTGACCTCGGAGCAGACGTGACAAGGACCATGAGGCCCATACTGCCATCAGCCCACTGGCTGCCCAATTACACAGTCAAAGCATCAAAGAGTTAAAAACGAAGGAGTAATTCGACTTTGTATAGACAGGACTGTAGCGTGTGTGTCTCAACCACAGCGGTGCACGGGTTGATTGACAAATTAGTTTAAGGAAGTCGTTTCCAAAATGTGTAATGACTTGAAGATGTCACACTTAGTTGATCTTGATGCTTGCTCAGGCTTGCTCAAAGGTATTAGGTGCTAAAATATGTGTACAGTAATCATAATAGATTTATTGATACCCTGAAACCTCTTTTCTCTTCTTCTTTCTGCTGTACAGCAGCTGCCGTGAAAGGCTTGTACTTGGAATGTCTGTGTAATTAGCATCTGATTTATTAAGACGTCAGGTAATTACACGAGCAGTGCCTTCCAGGTGTGGTCTGTGACTGGATGAGGATAAAAGGAGGCCGTCAAAGGGGTATTATCTGGCAGAGATCAGCAAAGCATCCAAAATCCTTATTAATGAAGTAACAACATGTCAAAGTACTTATTGCTTAACTGAGGTAATTGTTTAGGGAATCTATTACAGATATTTTGCTCTCAGCTATATCTTGAATCATTCCTAACCCTAACCCTAACCCCTCAAGATCAAGACTGAGGGACCAACAAGCTGACTGATCAGCCGGATAACATTTACATGTGTGGCCTCTTCTTTTTTGAGATTGGCCATTTTCCTCACAGAACAGACCCATGCAAGGTGCAGGCACATTAGTAAATCCGCTATGTTCCCATGACCCCTTTTTATAGAAATAGTTTGACATTTTGCTCATTCACTTTTTTGCTAGAAGTGAGATGAGAAGATGCCTTTCATTTCTGTGTGCTGAATATGAAGCTACCACCAACGGCTAGTTTGTTTAGCTTAGCAGAAAGACTGGAAAAAACAGCTAGCTAGGCCCCGTGTGAACAAAATCTGCCTGCCAACACTTCTGAAGTTCACTAATTAAAATGTTATATATTGTTTGTTTAATCTGTACAAAAACTGAGGAGTAAAGACAACGATCCGCTCATTGCCTGGTAACCTCACAGTAACAACATGACTCAACACCCGGTCAAAAAATAGTCTGGCACATAAGCCCCCCGTAAAACCACAAATTGGGGTTTTTACACTTTGTTTGTGTACAGATTACACAATCAGGATGTAATGTATTCATTTGGGATCTTCAGACCTGCTTGTAGATTTTGTTGCTTTGGGACAGATCCAGGCCATCTGATTCCCACTGTTTTAAGTCTGGATGCTTTAAGACAGTGATTCTCAACTGGTTCATTTTCAGTGGGTTGTGGTCCTTTGCCTGGGCAAGAAAAAAAAAAAGATCAGGAAAAAATCCAGTGCTTTTATTTTGAAGGGGATTTTTTTATGCAGCGGAGTGCGTCTGTTTGTGTCGAGGCTTGGGTCGCTGCTTGTCATCAAAGGGTGATAGTGGGTCCCAAAGCCAGACCAGTTGAGAACCACTGCTTTAAGATAAGCTAACTGGCTGCTGGCGCTAGCTTCATATTTAGCACACAGACATGACGTATCGATCAGTCATATCAATCTTTTCATCTAGCTCTCAACAAGAAAACTAATGAACGGATTTCCCAAAATGTTGAACTATTGTTCTAAATGAACTGCTAACACCTCAGGTGGCAAACAGCAGTCCAGTGTTGGTGTGCCTGACCCCTCCCTCCTGCATGTGCAGCATTTGAACTGAGACACAAATGTTAGCCATGGTGCTGAATGTCCTGCTTAAGGACACTTCAGCCAGAGAGATATGTAGGTTTAAACCAGGTCCACCACTTAAAAACAGTCTCTGCTCTCACTCTGCCCTCAGCATACTGTATGTGCTGTTTTTGGTCACAATAGGCTCTTAACTCAGACTGTGAACTTGTGTGTGCTGCATTGAGAAACTCTGGATTTTGGTTTCACTTCTCCTCACCTCAGTGCCAGTGTCAACACTGCTGTGGTTCTCAGATGCTGGCCAGGGTCGATGATGATTTGCTCCACACCACAAGCATTGCACCCATTCAGACTGAGGGGATGACAGGTCCACTCAAGTTTTGGATGCTCTACTCCTATGCCACTTCAGCACTGTGTGCCAGACTAAGGCCCGGCGTTCTGCTAAACTTATTTCAATTTGGGATCTGGTTAAAAAAATAAGTGTTTCACCCTGGAACCCTCTGAGACACTGTTCAGACCTGCCAACAACAGGCTCTGTACAAGTGGAGTTTTCTCAACCCATAGTTTGACCAAGAGCGGGAGCAATGGCTGCTGCAGGATCCCCAAATTGCCTAGCAGTCCTATTAACTGGCAAACATGGAAAATGGATTAAACTGTTTTGGCAAAAGGTAAAAAAGGGGGATTCTGTCAGTGTTTTGCATTTACTTTTGAATGGGGTTTCAGTTGCTGAACGTGTGCACTAACACCTTTTGTATTTAGCCACACTGATACACAAGGAAAAACAAAGACAGCCTACTGAGACTTTCTCACCTCTGTCCTCTCTGGAGTAGACTGTGACTTTTTTTCCCTCTGTCTCAGATGCTTTTACCCACATGTAGTCACACATGCACACGCAGCTCTACATAAAACACAGAGTCAAAGAACCGCACACACAGTTACTCTTACAAACCCTATCTCTCACACATGTTTGGTTAAGTCCTCGGTGGGGCTTAATTGCCGTCTTGTTGTGGATTCTTTTTAGCGCAGTGCTGATTGATTGGGGATCAGCCTAATATGGCTCATCTGGGACGGGCCCTTTGACATGGCCTGGTCCCAGAGCGCCGGCACTGTTTGAAACCAGAGATCCCTCCGCAGCCCCCTCCCACAAGCCTGGACGCCTCTCTGCTAAATGCTGCCCAGGTCAGGGGGCATCACACATATACAGACAGACACATGTGAACGCACACACACATGGGGAGAGTCATGATGTGTAGACGGCTTTAACCATTAAAGCAATTTACATTATTAGGCGTTAGTAAGGGCGCAAGTCTGTCTTTACACTCTTTACCACACACCGCGAGTTTCATACACAACTCATTAGGAACACAGCTTTCACACTCAGCTTGGACAGGGCCCACTTCCTGTTTCCTGTTTCCCAGAATCCCCTGTGCCTGTCTGTTGGTGATCCTGTTGGCAGGTCTGGTCAAGGTCAGGTCTGGTTAAGTCTGTGCTATAAGAAAGTGTGTGTGTGTGTGTGTGTGTGTGTGTGTGTGTGTGTGTGTGTGTGTGTGTGTGTGTCACGGTTTCTCCCTAAGGGTTACAAGGCCTAGATGGGGTATGTGGGGTTTCCCTGAACTTTGCCCGAAACCTCCCATGAACACACATACACACACACACTCCTGCAAAGAACAAAAACACACACACATGCAGACAAGCACGCACAGAAAGTGTTCTTTCTTTGCCCTCAGCGGTGGAGGCAGAGTGTTCTGGAGTAAAACAGAGAGCGGCACAGTGTTACCTTGAGTATTTTGAGGTATAAAAAGAGGCTTTTGTTTGCAGTTTGGACTTGTAACCTGTGAGCCTGAGCCAGGGGATATTTAGTCATTTGTAGAGCTTAACAGGATCAATGCAGTTGGATGTAGCGTGTTGATAAAAGACGTCCTTTGAGTTGAAGTCAGCTTATCAATCAGTTTTCTATTTATTGGTCCCGGCGCCCGACAAATTGCATGCATATGACTAGCGAACATCTTGGGTCGTGATAAAGTGGAAAGCCAGTACGTTACATCCAGCTTCCAAATGTTCTTCACAGAAAGTTTTTACCAGGAAGACATTTGGATGTCATGTTCAGAGAGCCACGGGCTGTTCCAACGAAGACAGATGTGGTATTTGATGAAACTTTCATTATAAGCGTCTTGCTTTACAGAGTGATTAAACAATAAAAATGGGATAAACATAGATATTATCACATGGACAGACACACACAAACACGGAAATTAATAAAATAGAAATCATATGCTATAAACAGTCTGTAAGAGTTAAGCTAAACAACATTTCTTGAGTTGTATGATTGAGACTAGGACAGATAGAGAGATTGATCAGTAAGTCATCATCATTTATTGCCATTTCGTGTTTTATATACTTAACCTGTACAGTATGTTTGTAAGCAGTCCTCTTCTGATCTTGTGTCCCTCTTAAATACCATAGATATAGACAACGTTTTCATGACAGTCAGTTTAGTTTATCTGTATGGAGGCGTCCTGGCGCCTCAGTGGGCGGTACCATGTACTGTACAAATATTGTTAGTAAGTATCAGCGTGTTACTGAACTTGTAATCGCCCATAAACTGAACTGTGTGGGCCGGGCGAGGTTCAGTACAAACAATGTCAGGCTGCCAGTCGTCACTGACGGTACAATTATGCATAAAAGGGAGCACATATTTTATTCAGCCATTCTACACACCTGTATTCACTTCTGCACCCAGATATTTTTTTGTAAGGATAAAATCATTTTCATGTGCAAAAATATCAGTTGTCAGTGTAACCTGAATTGGTCCCTTCAGGCCAGCATGTGGGTGGGCTCTCCTGGTCAGCCAGTCTGTTCAACAGAAGAAACTGCAAGAGCTCCATCTTCAACTGAACACTTTACCAAGCTGATACAATGACGAGGGGATATTTTTCAGTTCTCGTTATCATCCCTCCTCTGTGTTTCTCCTCTCTTCCCTCGATTCATTTGCAGCAGTTTTTTCCACTCTGACACCTTTAGACAGGAAGTTCACATGAACACACAGAAGAGCACGAATCACATAAACACATCCATATAAACTATGTAGTAAATATGGATGACAGCTCTGTATATGTGTGTGTGTGTGTGTGTGTGTGTGTGTGTGTGTGTGTGTGTGTGTGTGTGTGTGTGTGTGTGTGTGTGTGTGTGCGTGTGCGTCTGTCTGTCTGTCTGTCTGTCTGTCTGTCTGTCTGTCTGTGTGTGGCCTGTATGTAATTTCGTGCATTTGCTGATAACTAAATAGATCAAGCACCATCCTAACTGTGTTTCCCATAATACCCGGAAACCTCAGACAACATGCCTGAACGCTCTGAGTGTCTGATGTGGGTTTTCTGTGTAGGCAGAGAAAGCAATAAGTGTAGTGAGCCATATAGAGGAGGAAGACGTTTTCCAGTCAAGAACAAGATGAACTAGTGCGTAAGTCATAGGTAGTCATCACCAAGTCATCAGTCTTGCAGCTGCATTGCGTTCTGCTATAATGAGGCTCCTGTCAGTGGATGAATTCACGGCTGCAGAGAAACCAAGAGTTCGACTTTTGGGATGAAGACCTTCAAATCGTGTTGTCATCAACTGTTATTTATCGGCTTTGTTTCACCATGTAAATGTATTCACGTGGATATCCTTTAATCAGGCTGAAGCCCTTTCTGTTTGTTTCTGTGTCCTACAGACGCCTTTGAGGGCAGAGTGTGTAAAGAGGGATTATTTATGGGATCCACGGTGCGACTGTGTTTTCCATCCCCCCAGTACATCCCTTTAGTGACTCTTAATCGCTCTCATCAAGGATTATTCCACTTTCCTCAGAAAGCCACGCATGTGTTCAAACGTGTGCGTTCTTGTTCTTTAAGCACCGTCAGTAGCCAGTCAGCCAAAACATGTGTCCTCCTGTCTTTTTTAAAGAGTCTGCCTTTGTGTGTTCAGATTGGGATCTGTGATCGAGGCAATAAGCTGTCGTAAATCATGCAGGAAAGTGTGTGTGTGTGTGCATGCGTGGGTTTGTGTGTGGAGGGCGGGTTACATGCTGTCTAAATCACAGAAGCAGCATCGCTCTCGGCGATCATCTTTCCCCTGTCCTTTCTTTTGTGCTCTCTTTGCTTTTCCTGTTATTATTATTTCAACACGGATGTTTCAAGGCAGCCTGGAGTCAATTCAAGGAATGCTATTAAGAAAAACTAAAGACAGGAATTTTTACAGCAACAAAGATGGAAAACAGGAATGACGTTTGTAACACTGCTCTGTGGAAAAAGCACTTTTTATATAAATAGATCATGAACAGCTTTATTTGAATATCAAAGTCTTTTTTGTTTTGTGTTGGACCTCCCTGATTGAGGCATGATAGAATGAATCAAGTTATTGTACCATTGCTCTCGTCATTTTTGCCGGGTCTTCATCTTGTTGGGTTTAAGTTAAATGAAAGCACAGCAATGAAAGAAAAATAGATGTTTTTGGGTCAGACACACACATGCTACGTTGTTCAAAAGCAGTGGGACTTTATGCCCAGAGCTCCTAACTGTTTCCAGTCCTCAGTCTCCTTCTTTTCCTCAATTATCTCTCAATCTCTCCCTCTTTCTCACAATTTTTCTCTCTGGCTTCATGTTTCTCTCCCTCCTCTCTGCCCCACATCTTTACTTTCTCCTTCTTCTTCTCCATTCTCTTATCTTTCTATCTTATTTGTTTTCAGGGATATCTACAACCAGTGGGTCAGTGATTAGTCAAACAAATCTACCAGCCCCCTCCTCATGTCCCCTCTAACACACTCGGGTCCTAGTAATGGATTTTACTGTCTCACACCCATGCTCCCTTTGTTTGTGTGTGTATGTGTCTGCCTAAGCGCCACTGGGTTTATGTTGGGGTTTAGGAGACATATTGGCCCCCTGTCATGCTAATTGACAGGGCTGTTGACACAGTCACTCCCCAGACCCTCGCCCCACCTGGACCTCTGATACCCCGCAGTCCTCCGGAGGAAGTGATGTCACTAGGTCAGGAGCATTGTGAGGAGTGACGGCATTGATGTAATGTCCTTCCCTGCATGTCAAATCACCACGTTTGTGTCAGCCCTGTTATTAAAACTCTTCAGCGTCATCCACAGTCATGACTTCCAGCCTGTGTGGGCAAAGACTGAGTCTTACATCAAGTCCAACACCAAATACCAGCATCTATGTCTGGAGTCATTCTGTGCACTATTTTAGATAAGATCAGCATTCAACTTACATTCAGTGAAATGCTAACATAAATAAATATTTGCTCTTATCTCAAATGGAGAATACTTCAACCATGGCCAGTTTCATAAAAGCTTGAGCATGTTTTTGAACAAACAAGTGCCTGCTATGTCTTTTCTGGGAAAAGTCCTCAGACTCACTGGAAATCACACATTTTAGATTTCTACAGGGAGAAGCAATTGCTTGTTTGAAATAAATATAAAAGCTATCATGACCGCAGGCCGTTCTCTGATGGACTGTGGCCCCTGCGTGTAAAAATGCAGCCCTCTCATTCATTTGAATGAGGTTAGCAGTGGGGTGCCAGTGCAGGGGGCTCCGGCAAAAATAACACGGGGTCGTCTGGTCGTCAGGTTTTGCTCGTATTGCAAAACGATGTCATCCTGCAAGGCTCTGCGTTGGCCAATCAAACGCATGCGGGCGCACATTCCTGGTTTACTTTGTAACACGAAGCCCGTATTTGTACTCTTTACCTGTTTACTGTTTATGAAGTGATTGCTGGTGTTATAAACAGTTGTGCGTTGTTTGGCACGTGGTGAGCCTTCAAACTGGACTTCCTGGATTGTATTTTCATTGTCTCAGTGGCATCACGTCCTCACCGATGCTGCCATGTGAATTTTTTAAACACAGATATTCACTCTCAGTGTCCAGTAAGGACCATACTCAGACTAACAATAGCTCTGCGTCCACAAAAACAACAACGCAGTGTCGTGTGGCGAGAAGGATGAACCTGGCACAACATTCATCGCAGCCTGTGTGATGTCTTTTCATTTAGCTCTAATATCCAGTCTCATGGTGTTACAAACCACAGTGCAGTGTTTTGTTTCTATAAGCCTTCATACCTGTAGATGCATTACTTAAACTGGACATCTTGGATAGTCTTTTGTCTTCTCAGCAATAGCTGAAGCAAGATAGCTACATCAGTGCAGCCCCTTGACATGTTTTGTATTGCAGTGCTGAACAAAGGAAAAGGAAAACCAGCAAGACTTCTTATTACTGCTTCCTGCTCTGCAGAAAAACAACAGATTTCTGTCAATCACACATCAGAAAACCCACCGAGACAAATGATCCATGATGTCCTCTCCACATCAGCTCTCATGCTTCTTCTTCCTTCCTCTTTCAGTCAGCTCTGAATCTCTTCGTCCTTCTCTCTGACAGAAGCCTCTATTGTTGCAGTCAGTGAGCACCAGTAACACGAGGACTCAGGAGGGCTCCTTCTTTCTCCATTGTATCCTAAGGCAGCGTCTAGTTGCCCTCGCTCGTTGTTCATTCCCAGTGCAGTCATGGGCCAGTGGCTGCCACAGACCCCAGTCAACCTCAGCCTCTGGTGGCCATTTTCGCTCCCTGTCAGTGATACGTCATTGCACACTGCAGCTACAGATGCATCATATAATTCTCTATGATAATTGAGTTACACTGTATATAAGCAGACGCCACTATAAAGGGTCCAACACATGCACCACTGCCCTACATCACAGTGGGGGTTGTTGCAAAATATCAGCATAAAATCTACCAGTATGGCACAGATAAAACTTCAAAAGTAAGACATTGGAAATGTCCTGTACTTATGTCTTGCAGAGTACTAATTCTGTGGTACCTCTTCTAATTGTGAACAGGCTGAATAATGTTCAACAGATTTATCTATGTCAGACTTACTTCCAGGGAGGAAATGCCATCACTTAACGACATCAACCACACGATTGTCCATTGTCTTTTCCCCTCTCATCCTCTCTGCCCGTCCGTTCCTTTCCAGACTCACAAGTGTCTTTCATTTGTGTTATTGGACACCATCTAACACACACACACACACACACACACACACACACACACACACACACACACACACACACACACACACACACACACTCTTTGAAACGAGAGTGTGGTATCTCAGTGAGTTTGTTCATCACATCACTGTATCTTGATTTAACAAGAGTTCACCGTAAAAAGGACCAAATATCCTAAAATAGAAGCAAACAAATAACATTTCATCAACTTGACTTTAAAGAGCTATACCAGTGGTTTTGCACATTTTAGCCAATGTGCTACACATCACATGACCTTTACATTATATGTATTTTGTCATTTTAGCATCTTGGTGTGTGGCCATCCATTGGTTTCCATTGATTTCTGTTCAGAATGAAAACTGAACCTTTTTGTAGTTGCACTGCAGTTCATACCTTTCAAATGAATCTGCAGATAAACTGACCAACATGTCACACTAACACAGACTTAATTTTCACTGTGATGAATTAAGCTAGTTTTAAGATTTAGGTTTATTCTCAATTCATTTTTAGTTTATTTGTTAAAATTAATTGATTAATAGGAAACTGTAAATGAGTTAGCTTAGAAGGCTAATATCCCTCTGCTGGCCCTGGTCAGGTGTAAATAGAAACAGAATAAAAGTGGTAATATGCAACATACTTAGTGTCATACACAAAATGGTACAGTATACATGCATCCATGAATTTTTGGTTTAAGGAGCTTAAAGCACATGCAAAGTCATTTTAAAAAACATCCTGATTTTATTAAAGGGTTGAATTGCGACCTCAAATCCCTGAATTCTCTCCCAGCCTACTGTTGTTTCAAAAGTCACCACAGTTTGGGATTTGGGGGTTGCTGTTGCACACTAAACTAAGAACAGGGAGTGTTTAAAAAAACACATATAGCACAAGTTGAGGGGCGTCCCCAATCAGGATGCAACAGCTGCGACCTCATGCTGCCGGCAGCTCATCTCCTCCTCACTCAGCACCCACAGCAGCTCCTGGAAACGCAACCCTGAAATCCAAAATGTCATCGGGATCCACCTCTCGCCTCCTCACCCTCAAATCCCATCCTTTCTAGATCCCCTCCAACAAAGAGCGTTGAGTTTCACATCCCTTTTAACCCCAGAACTCAACACAAACCCGTCATCCCAGCCCACAGCGTCTTGGTGAGAAATGCCCAAGTTTACATGTTTAAAGCCTTAAGATTTGTTCCATAATCAAAACACAAAGTATACACCCAACAATGAAATCTTAAGAAGAGAAGTTTGCTTATTCTGGAATAAACAGAGCATGTGTAGTCGTGTCCCACACGTTTTTAGATGTCTTTGAAGCACATTGTGAGAAAAAAAAGGCAACACGTAAATTTGAGTTATCCTCTAGGATTACTTGTTTTTCTTAGTGCTCAACAGTCTGAACTACATATGCAGGGATTTTCTATTTGATGCCATGAATTGCTCTGGATCTTTTGCGTCTTTCAGTTAATTGTTGCACACATGCTGTCAAAGCTAACAATGATGCCTCCAGCAAGTGTGGATAAGCCAAACAGTGAATTGCCACGTCCTCAAAAAGTAGTTTTGGCATTGAAGAATTGTCTCTCTGCTTTTCTTATGCATAAATGATTTCTTTTTTCCCTGGCTGGTAGAGTCCTGTGTTTCAGTCATTTCTGCATGTTGTTTCTTGTTGAGAGAGACGTGGAGGGAAAGAAAGCGAGGGAAGGACAGAGATGAGCTTCTCTTTTTGTCTTTAGTGCCAAGTTGAACTCTTCAACTTTAAATACTCTCGCTTTCGGTCCTTGAACCCTAACCCTCATCTCTGAGCTCAGGGAACTGGTTCTCTGTGTCTCCCTGTTTGTGTCCATGTAATAAACTGCTTTAGCTAAGGTTGATCTATCTTCGCATGCTCAGTTGTGTCTCATTGTTGCAGTCAAAATACTCACAAAACAGCCCACTTCACCCTGTCATCAGTTTCTGGTTTATCAGTTTACCATCTCAGCCTCCTTTTACGCCCCTGCATGTGTGCATGTGATATAAGACCTTATGCAGAAAGCGTGTTTATACATGTGCCTTTTGATGTGACTTGAGTCCTATAGCTAAATAAATACTAATATGTGTAAATATATTTTATTTATTTACTTTTTTGCTAATATTTTCTTTCTCATTTTTCTATCATCTAGTTCCATGATCCTTGGTTTCATTTCTATCATTTTTACTGTTCTCTGTCAACACCCCCATGAGTCCGAGGAGAGCTGTCTAGATCGTCTTTTCATGTGTCTCTGGTGGGAAGGATGTTGCTAGTTTATAAATTTGTCTCTCTTTTTTAAGAAATTCGCAGTTTCAAAGTAGAAAACGTGTTACAATTCATCAGGTTATAGTAAAAAGCCCAAACCAGCTATCTCTGGCGCTGGGTCTTACTGTATGGGCGCCACCCAGGTGTGAATGCACGCGGCCTTATGGATGTGAATCAGGGTGGTGCTGGAAAAAGAGCATGGCTGCTTAGCAAGCACCACCCTGAATAAATAATGAGGTTGGTAAAAATGGAATTTGACAATGAATCAATGTCCTGAATACCTTGTTTAGGTTCTGTGGTGAGGCTCGCCTTTCTGTTTAGATCTGGATTATAGATCGGCGCCCGCAGGGAAAAGCCTCTCCTTGTAATTAACTATTATAAAACATTACACAGAGGGCCCGTGGCGTTGGTGTGTAAAATAAAAGGCCTGAACAGCCATCCACTGTTTACACAAATAGCAACCGCACTTGGCTCTCCCTGCCTGGAATAGCTCACACACACACACAGAAACAAATGTATACACAAAAACAAAAGTCAAGAAATGTTTTCAGAAAAGCTCGGATGTCTCACAGTGATTAGGTTATTCTAGATGTGTCTTTCCTACCCATTTCTCTCTTTAGACATGTCGTAAGTCATTTCTGCTGCACTGGACAGGATACAGACACTTTAATATGCCTCTCAGACATGGCTCTCAATCTTGCAGAAAGAGAATTCAAATATATAAAGCAGTGAGGGGCGATTTGTGATTTGGGCTGAGCTGGTTCGGTTGAGGTCGCTCAGGCTGGCCAGAGTTCTAATTTGCCTGCGGGGATCTGGCTGCATTGTGGTGGATTGTCTGTTCTCCCTTGTCATTTACTTGTCTGTGTGTGGCTTGATGTTAGTGTGGATGTGTGTGTCCCACCATCCTCTGTGACGCACAACCAAACTAACCTCTCTGCTGCCTGGACACACTCCAGCCCTCACTTTGTATCCTGCGTGTGTGTGTGTGTGTGTGTGTGTGTGTGTGTGTGTGTCTGCCTTTTCATATTCCGCTTCATTACATTCAGAATGGATGCAGCTCAGTCAATCACCACTCCCTCAAATCATTCAGCTAGTTTTCACAGTGGCAGCTTTTTTTATTACAAGACTCTCCCATTACAGCTTTAATGCCAGGCATGATTTTCACCTCGTAGCCAAAGGAAAATATCTGAAGATGAAGCACTTTGTGAGTTTGTGGCCTGATGAAGGGGTGCTAAGCCATCTGCAGGCACACCGCAAAATGAACTCATTATTACCAATATCCACATTTTAGTAGGAAATTACATATTCCAAGGATCAAATCTGCTTAAACCTGTGTTAGGCTGTAAATGTAATGTTACCATATCTCAATGGAATCAGCAGTGTGCAGACCACTGCTCTATAGTCCTCTGAGTGTGTGCTTGTGCTTGTGTTTGTGTTTATGTGTGTGTCCACACCTGGAAAGCCCATTTAGATGTGTACAGACAGCAGTAGAGAGAGGGAGAGCTGACCTTGGCCCTTCAGTCACTTAACACTCTGCAGAGAGAGGGAACCTCATGACCCCATACACACACCAAACTTACACACCCATTGCACGTTCATTCAGTTGTGTGTGTGTGTGTCTGAAACATTGTCACCTTGCTTTCAGCTGCATCTTCAAAGCTTTTTGGTGCAGTTTTACAGTTTGTGGAGTAATTGGTGTAATCCGCACACTGCTACGTCCCTCATAAACTACCTGACGCTAATGAACAAAGGCAGCAGACACGGCTGGATGATAATGAAGCGTTAAGCCTCAAGAGGCTCCATTTTACAGTTGAACACAATGTGAAGTGAGGCAGTGTGTTTTAGCTTAACAGAGCTGTATTTATATCATCATTACTGAGCCAATCAGAGCTGAAGACTGCATCTGTCCACTTTTTAATGTAATGTAGTCAGCTTTTATTCCAACATTTCCCCGTCTGGTCAGTTTCAAACGGAGTGCTGGAGTGCCTCTGTTTGCCGTTTCCGGAGCGATAGTGTCTGAAGCATGAGGATGTGCTTTCAATCAGCCAATAGCTACAACATGGTGCTTTTGCACTTGGTTTTGTGTGCATGTGTCTATATGTGTGTGCGCGTCTGTGTTGGTGTGTGTGTGCGTATGTGCACAGTGGCATCATGCACTCCCCTATATATTGTGGTTATGCCTGGTCTTAAAGTCCCCATATGGCACAATTTAAAGCACATGACACAGTGATCTCACACTGAGCGAATAGCCTGCTAGTCAGCATGTGGTTTGTGTGTGTGTGTGTGTGTGTGTGCGTGCGTGCGTGTGTATGAGAGGTAATAGATTGGGGCAGAGGCTGATAAATCAATTAAAAAAGAAGGGCAAGAATGGAGAATGACTATCTAAAATAGAGAAAAGGGCCAAAAAAATCAAGAGTCACCGCACCTTTCTCTCTCTCTCTCTCTCTCTCTCTCTCTCTCTCTCTCTCTCTCTCTCTCTCTCTCTCTCTCTCTCTCTCTCTCTCTCTCTGTCTCTCTCTCTCTGTGCATATGTTTCAGATTATGGCTCATGATGACATCTCTCTGCCATAAACAGGAATAAAGTCAAACAGCCAAACATTAATTCCTAATGCGGTTTACATCTGTGCTATGAACTGGGGTGTTGGGTGTGTGTGTGTGTGTGTGTGTGTGTGTGTGTGTGTGTGTGTGTGTGTGTGTGTGTGTGTGTGTGTTTGTTTCAGATCTCTGCCTTTGACTTGAATGTGACTTATCGTTAGCCAAGCAGAGGGAGACCTCCTGGTTTAGCACCAGCAACAAGAAACAGCCTTTTCCTTCCACTGAAGTGCAACAGTTGGTTTTGTGTCATTTTTCAAACATAGACTGACCTCTAGTGGAAGTTGCTTGTATTGCAGCATCATCTGTCATCTTAACACTGTTGGCAGAAGTCACCTCGTTCTTCTGGTTGTGCAAACACAGCGACATAGTAAACGTGTTAATATTGTTGAGATGTCTATAAACAAACTTTAAATGTCTCTACACTCCCTCCTCTGTTTTTCTTTGTGTCTCAGGGATGAAATTGATGACGAGGGATTCTGCCAGCCGTACAGAGGTATAGCCTGCGCCCGCTTCATCGGTAACCGCAGCATCTTTGTCGACTCGTTGCAGATGCAGGGCGAGATCGAGACCCAGATCACAGGTGAGAAACAGCGGATGTATCTAAGCGGATTTGACTGCCTTTACTGCAAAAAATCTATTTTGTTTACACTAAAGAATCTTGAGAAACGTCTTATATTTCTACAGTAGATGGCGTTCGTGCATTTATAACACATTTTCCTCTGCCCCCTTATTATGACTATGACAAACTAACCTAAATACATGGAGATGTCCCATCCATTAAACATGGAATTATACAACCCTTACTAAAGAAACCTAGCCTACATCCCAATCGCCATAATAACTACAGACCCATCTCCATTTATCCCTAAGATATTGGAAAACAGTTGTCCTCACCCAGGTCTCCTCCTATTTGAACTCATTCAACACAAATACCAATCTGGACCCCTGTCTGCAATTTACACAATGAATTTAGAAATCTTGGTGTTTTAGTGGACACTTTTAAATTTGACAAGCTAGTTGCTCCCTCTCAGGTGTTACACGTCTGACAGGAAAAGCTGAAACCTGCTTTCATCCAGTGAGTTCACTAGTTCAACCATCATTTAGCGTCTCTGTCTTGACTAGCCAAGCCTTCCTCACATATGTCTTCAGCAACTAGGGCTGATGGAGCACCTTTGTAAAGCTGCCTTCTCTGCGTACACTGAATCGATGAAAACCATCTGCGAATGAGGACTGTTTAGAAGGTAAACCTTCACAAATATGCAGTAGGAAGAAAACAGGACGTCACTTATGGAGTTCAAAGGAAGTTCAGCAGGGTCACCCGTCTGCAGCACAAATGGTCCACATATTGTTTCATACTGTTATACATGTCTGTGTCTCTGCTCCTGTTTTTGTTTAGTGTGTTGCATGCATATGTCCTCAGAGGTCACTGCAATGTGTATGTTATCGATTTACATCCGTGTAGCTGTCAGCTTCTCCCCTGAACAATTCAGGGGCAACGGGGCCATGAACTCCGACTTGAATATGAAACATCAAGGACGAGCGATAATTAAGATTTATGATGCCACAGGGTTGCATTAAGGCTACAGTAGGACTGTAAATCCTGCATTTCATACCCAGAACAGCCACATTCGGTAGCTATTCGCCATCTTAAATTCAGTATCACTTTCACTGATCTTCACCATCGTTTTATTGAAGCAGCATGTGCTATAGGAGCGTTTGGATGACTGCCAGCTTAAGTTATCCACTTCACAATCGCTTGTCCTCTCCTCCACCCCCCACAGAGCTGCTTTGCTGATAAGCACAACCACAGACAAGCATATGTTTGCAGTAATCGTACATTCTGACAATAAATCATTGATTTACAGCTGCAGCCTTCGTTGTCAGCCTCCCTCTTTGATCCTTCATGTGTTTAGATGCTCAAAAGTTAGTTGCAACGTGAGCTCAGGATTTCTTTTAAACTCCTCATCTTTTTTACGTCTTTTGATGAATGTATGAAAGAAGCAGATAAATAATATATTAAATGTTTCATTTTTTATCTCCTAAACATCAGGAAAAACTTAATACCAATGCTAACTTATAATTGAGTTATGATGCCAGGCTGTAAAATAAATTGATGAAATTGAACGTGTTACTTTTCTCTCTTTCCAGCTGCCTTCACTATGATCGGGACATCCAACCATTTGTCAGACCGTTGCTCCCAGTTTGCCATCCCTTCTCTCTGCCACTTTGCCTTCCCGACATGCGACCGCAGCTCCGGTACCGACAGACCTCGCGACCTGTGTAAGGACGAGTGTGAGATCCTCGAGAACGACTTGTGTAAGACAGAGTACATCATCGCCCGCTCAAACCCCATGATCCTGAAGAGGCTGAAGCTGCCCAACTGCGACGACCTGGCCGCCTCTGACAGCCCCAAGGCTGCAAACTGCCTGAGGATCGGCATCCCCATGGCCGAGCCCATAAACAAGAGTAAGACTTCCTTTATCACTCCTGCTAGCAGAGCTCATTATTATCCTTCTGGCCTCTACTGTAACTGCTAGCAAGAGCTCTTTTGATAAGTCCAAGTATGCTCCAATATCAGAATCTCGATTGCCAAAGTATGATTAAACTTTGCTAAGTATTATTTTCATTGTTGACTCAGCTGCAGCTCAGCCCAGTGACGCCTTCAGGTTGCTTGTTTTGCCTAACAAACTGTTAAGAACCTAAAGATATGTTATTTGCTATCATCTATGACCAAGTAAAGCAACAAATTTGCACATTTGGTTTGAAGTGGAACAGCATTTTTCTGTGGAGTATCACTCGCACGACTGATTATTAAAATAGTCGGCAATTCATTTCTTTACTTTATTTTTACTAAAATTATAATGCAAAAATTCACATTGTCCCTGTCACAACATCTATGCTAGTTTATTATCCCCATCTGAATTTGATGTCCTGGCAAAGTCGTTTATGAAGTAGAAGCCAATAAGATGTAACACTTCAGCTGCATTAGAATGTGATAATGATGAAGAAAAATAGAAGAGGCTAAATGTTTCAGGTTTATCTAACTTGAGATGGGTAATAATTTCATCTTTTGAAGTTAATTTTGGTAGTTGAATAGATGAATAGAAACCCCTGGCTGCTTCTAAGGTAGGAAACTTAAAATCAAAGAACGAGTGGAACGCTTTGGGAAGTGGCTTGTTGTATTGTAAAGTAGACATGTTTTGAAGTAAATATATGCTGACATAAAAACTCACTCACATGCACACAAACAGCTAGCAGTCAGCTCGTCATGGTCCTTTGAAGAAGATAAATTGGCATAATATGAACACACTTCTCAACCTAACACAAGCGCCTCTCCCCCAGATCACAAGTGTTATAACAACAGCGGATCAGACTACAGAGGCACAGTCAGCAGGACCAAGTCGGGCCATCAGTGTCAGCCGTGGAACTCCCAGTATCCTCACAGCCACACGTACCTGGCCGTCCGCTACCCGGAGCTGAACGGGGGACACTCGTACTGCCGCAACCCTGGGAACAAACACGAGGCCCCCTGGTGCTTCACACTGGACGAGGGGGTCCGCATGGAGCTCTGTGACATACCCATCTGTGGTAAGGGGCTTGAATATGATATATATTATATGATATATATATGAGCCCTGCAATCGGCTGGCGACCGGTTCAGGGTGTACCCCGCCTCTCGCCCATTGTAGCTGGGATAGGCTCCAGCCCCCCGCAACCCCGAAAGGGATAGGCGGTATAGATAATGAATGGATGGATGGATATATATATGATACTAATATACAAAGTCAGAGAATCAGTGGGTGTAATGCTGTTTTTCAAACACATTTGTAGATATTTGGTTTGATGTCCTAAACTGTAGTGACACATTTCTGCAGCTTAATTTTGTGTCGGTTAGCTAATCGATTTATTGATGAATTGCTTCAGCTTCAGTTATATTGCCCCATCATACAATAACCTGTATATCTGGTATTATTCCTCCGTTTCCGTCCATCCCCACAGACCATAAAGAAAAGTCAGGCGGCAGTAACATGGAGATCTTGTACATCCTGGTTCCCAGTGTGGCAATCCCATTGGCCATTGCCTTGCTCTTCTTCTTTATTTGCGTGTGCCGCAACAACCAGAAGTCCTCCAGGCCTCCTGCTCCTCGCCAGCCCAAACCAGTCCGAGGACAGAACGTTGAGATGTCCATGCTGACAACTGCATACAAGCCAAAGGTAGAGCAGCACAGTGTGAACGATGGAGCCTCTGCTCTGCCTCACTGACACTAAGACACTAGATTGGTCTGTTTTTTTTCCATTTTTGATGCACTCACACTTCTCTGTCTGAGTTTAACATGAATTATAAATGAGACTAAAATGAAACAACGAACAGGTTAAAAAAGAGGCATCTTGTGCATTAATATAAATACAGTCAGTTTACGTTTCACTCACTTTTCAGTGAGGATTGCTTCAGTAAACAGAGCAGGACATACTCTCTGATTTAGCTCCTTCTCACTCTGATGTGTCAGAGAAAACCCTGCACTCACATGCAGACACACATGCTTATCAAATGATCTTCATGCATATAAATGTATCCAGATCATACAGATTACTTAGGCCTAGAAGATCCTCGTGTGACCCACAGCACAGTTCACAACAATTCAGTTGTTTGATTTACACCAGACTTTGATCGACAGCTTTCACACAAACTTGATGAACCCGACTGGACACATGCAGCCAAAGGGCTCGTGGAGACTTCACAGTAGAAGTTTTTGCAATGCACATAATGCCACTGACATGTTAGTCCTCCGTCACCCACCTCTCTTTACCTTCTCTGCTGCATTGTCACATATCAGAAGTATAAACTTGAGTCTCCCCACCATCCTCTCACTCATTCCCTGCTTACAGAACGGCAGCAGTGCTGCTTAAAACACACTTCAATTCATTTCGGGGTCTCCTGTGGTGAATCTGGAGCAGTGCTCGTTTGCTGTGTTTGCCTTAAGTCGTAAGAGCAGACGGAGGAAGTGAAAACACTGGCACGGCCCGCTGTGTGTCAGCTGGGATGCGTCGCAGCGTGCTGGGGTTACAGGCTTGGCTGTGTGTACTTGTGGAAATGACCTGTCTCAGACAAAGCTTCAGATCTCTATCATCAGAGCTCAGCAGGTCGAGGAATGCTCAACTGCAGCTCTTTTTCCTCTCTGTTTATTTCTCTCCCGCTGTATTTTTTTTCCACATCCCACACTCCTCTTCACTTAATCCATCTCTCTTTGTTGCTCGTCTTCTGTCTCTCCCTCTCTCCTTCGCTCACAGAACCTCTTTGTAATGTAGCTCATCAAGCTCCTGCTCTGCCAGCCAACACATAGCTCACATTAGGATCTGTGTCAGATTTCTTTCAAGGTTGCACGCTCAATCATATCATGCCTGTTTATCTTTTTCCATATAATTTTGGTGGTGGTGGTTGTAGGAGGGGAGACAGTGTGTCTGCTTGTGCAAACCAGAGCTGATGCTCAAGGTAATGTGTATAATATTACCATCAACAGCTGTAGAGAGAAGTGCCAAACTGTCACTGAAGCGTCAGCAGCCGTTGATGTCTGTGGGTTTGTTTTGTTTTTTTTGCAGTGGAACAAATGCTTCACTGACCTAAGATGGGATTCTGTCCTCGCTGTGTTTACATGACTGCCTTGTATCTGCAAATAGTCAAGGTGACGGGTGATCAATGAAAGTTCTTGCAACAACGGAGCAGTTATGGAATTAAACTGAATTTAAATGGTCTTTGCGAACAACGAGGGCCTGAAATATGGCTCACACACATCAGATGACACAACCGTCCATTATGAGATCTGAAAAGCAAAGCAAGAGCTTTTACAGAAGTGCAGTTCTGTAATCTCTGTATCCACTCTGGTAGCGAAATGACCTACAAGGCAATTTGTGTAAATGAGGATTTGAATGTGACTTCTACCGTTAAAACCTTTTCGATGAGTGATAAAACCTCAAATTATACAGTCATTTATGTATGTTACTGCCAAGTGTCTCCTCCCAACCCCTCGTATCTTTAACTGTGTCTTGGCTTAGGGTTAGGCTGCTCCCCAGCTCTGCTGCAGGGTCACCCAGGGGCCATTGGCTGTGACAATCCATTTAGACACGCATAAACACTCACACAGACACACACACACACACACACACACACACACACACACACACACACACACACACACACACACACACACACCTACTGTGTGCATGAGGAGGATCTGAGGGTTTGGGTGTGGGGAAAAATGAAGGGGTGAAACAAACCCATAACTAAAAACATCTGTGTCTCTCATAACATCAGCAGGCCCCCACACTTGCCTTAGACACACACAGACACACCACCCCCCTCAGAGATCATACAGGCTTGTGTGTCTCTGTCCTGCTCTCTGAGGAATTTCATTATTCACCTCAGAGTTCCTGGAATCTGAAAATCTCCCCACCTTTTATCTTCAAGTACAGCAACACACACAAAGACACACACACACCTACTGTAGCCCCCCTCCTCCCCATCTCTCTCTCTCACATACTCACGCACACGCGCGCACACACACACGCAGAGAGCTTGCAGCTGGTCTCATGATAGTGCGTCTTCTGTTTTTTTTACAGCAGCACATTCATTATTCTGAGTATTTACTGTGGCTTAGCCTCAGTTGCAGTGGTTGTTAAAAAGACTCTCCATATCGTTGTTCTGACAGTAAACTTTGCCATATTGTCACATTATTTTGCTTTTGCACCGCCTCACAATTTTAAAATGCTTCCTTTTCATCAATTTTGAAGAGTAACTTAATAACTTGTTAAATTAAAACGAGTGAGTGACTTGATAGCTGAATTGAATCTGGTCCCAGGCTGTTGTGTTTTTTATTATAACATCAGCTGTCTGCTGCCTGAGTTTGAATGCATTTGGTGGCTTTGTCAAAAGAACACATTCCATCTAAACCAGAGTCTTAAAGTGATTTTAAATGAAGTAGCAGATTTGATCAAGTCCAACTGAATTATGAAAAGTCTGTGACCCTTTTGTAACCCCACAGTTCAGTTTGGCCCTGTTGGATTTGACTGCATAAACACACCTCCAGTCGTTATCCTCCTCAGTCAGAATAAAAGACTTGAAAGGCAACGTCTCCGCTCACAAAGAAAGCTACAGCTACTGTTATTTCTACATCTGACTCTGCAGTTTTTATGGCAAGAGGATTAACTGCTCGGTCTTCCTAAAGGCTGCTAACCTGTCAGTTGAATGACATGTTAAAGCTATAAACATGTTGCCAGATTTCACGATTTTCCCACATCACTTTCCAGAGGGAGTCATTAGAGCTGATGTAATGGACTGAGTGTGATTATGACAATTATCAACTCTCTGGGCTACACTTTCATTTTTTTACAACTTGAAAACATATTTGATATGTTTTATCAGGCGGCTTGCCTGCATCGAATTAGAAGCACCAATGTAAACTTCATGTCAACATGTCACTTCTCCAAGAATAATGTCAGGGAAAGAGTGCTGGCCCAGCAAAGAAAATGATTATCTCATTTTTCTGTCGCGTCTCTTTACCCATTGACCTCACTTCTTCCTTCTTCTCCCTGCAGAGCAAGGCCAAGGAACTTCCCCTGTCAGCTGTGCGTTTCATGGAGGAGCTTGGAGAGTGCACTTTGGGGAAGATCTACAAGGGTCACCTGTACCTGCCGGGCATGGACCAGGCACAGCTCGTGGCCATAAAGACCCTGAAGGATATCTCCAGTGCCCAGCAGTGGAGCGACTTCCAGCAGGTACAGGATGGATCTTTGCTTCTAAAGCCTCAAGTTCACTCCTTCCAACGTTATACAAGTTAAAGAAATACTTAAAAACCATATGTAACCCGCACAGCAGCTCCAAGGCTGAATAGTGAGTCATTTTAAAAGACACGCTTATAACTGGCAATTGTGTGCAGATAGCTAAATGGTACTGAAATAGTCTACTGTTTTAAACTACGAGAGACTACTTTCCCAGTGGAAACGTCTCTCTTCCCACAAGACTTGAAGCATGGCTTGTTATGTTTGCTCAGAAGGTAAACGTGGTGGGCGATGGCAGACTGTATACGGCTAAAAATCACTGAGCAGCAGATTAATCCACTTGAAATGGTTCCAGAAATAAACTGCAACTACTGGTGGATTGTCCAGACAAATTTAGATGTTAAGGAGGATTGAAACAGATGACTCGTAAAAATATAATCCTCCCTTTCTATGCACAGAGAATGAGGCAGACCTGAACTTCCGGTCCTTTAAGTGACACAGCAAAAGTCTGTCTTTTGAGTTTTAAACATTGGGCCCTAACAAACGTCTTGTGGGCAAAAAGTAGATTTAAAACTGGAGGTTTCTGGCTCCAGAGACTCTTGTTTAAATGAAGTTGCCGTCTTTCTTTTTGCTTGGAGTTCACTTTTTGGTTTCCATCACAGGAAGCCGCCGTGCTGACGGAGCTGCAGCACCCAAACATGGTGTGCCTGCTGGGTGTGGTGACCCAGGAGCAGCCTGTCTGCATGCTTTTTGAGTTTTTGCCCCAAGGTGACCTCCACGAGTTCCTCATCATGCGGTCACCACACTCCGATGTTGGCTGCAGCAGTGATGAGGATGGCACTGTGAAATCCAGCCTGGATCATGGAGACTTCCTGCACATGGCCATACAGGTGGGCATATGAATGCTCTCTCAAGTTGATTGAGCTCAGGATCACAATTTTTTCATCTCTCTGTGCTCCTTCCACCTACCAGACACAGCTCACAGCTTCTAACTCCTTCAACTATTGTTTTCTAATCACACATAGGTGACTGCTGGGATGGAGTACTTGTCCAGCCACTTCTACATCCACAAAGACCTTGCAGCTCGGAACATTCTAGTGGGCGAACAGCTCCATGTCAAGATCTCCGACCTGGGTCTCTCCAGAGAGATCTACTCCTCAGACTACTACTGCATCCAGCCCAAAACTCTGCTGCCCATCCGCTGGATGCCCCCTGAGGCCATCGCTTACGGCAAGTTCACCACGGACTCAGACATCTGGTCGTTCGGAGTGGTGCTGTGGGAGGTCTTCAGCTACGGTCTGCAGCCCTATTATGGCTTCTCCAACCAGGAAGTGATGGAGATGGTGAGAAAGAGGCAGCTGCTGCCCTGCCCCGAGGACTGTCCGCCGAGGTACGTTCAGGTTAATGTTGCTCATCAGCATAAGCTGTGGAGTAAATCATGAGAAGGTGGTGAAGAACATACATGGTGTCACTTATTTTTATCCTCATGTGTTGCAAAATGTTCTTCCTCACCTTCTTCTGAGGTTCAAACAACGAACAGGGCATGTGTTGGGCTAGTAAGGCAACACATTTTCACCCTTAGTTTCCTCTGAAAGGCCCTCACCATGTTGGGGGTGGGGTCGAAGGCCACAGTTATTTGTTTTTCTGTTTATTCATTTTGAAAAATGAACCTCTTTAAGTGACATTCACATTATCCAACTCAAGTATTCATTGACCATGTCCATTTCAGACACTGTGGGTAGACATTGTTCCAGTTGTCTGATAACTAACTCTGTCGTCTCTCAGGTTTTATGGTTTGATGACTGAATGCTGGCAGGAAGGACCAGCACGTCGGCCACGCTTTAAGGACATCCATGCCCGCCTGCGGGCCTGGGAGGGGATATCATCCCATGCCAGCTCCAGCACGCCCTCTGGTGGCGGAGGCAACGCCACCACCCAGACCACCTCACTCAGTGCCAGCCCTGTGAGCAACCTCAGCAACCCGCGCTACGCCGCGGCTGCCGCCGCTGCAGGTTACCTCTACCCCGCCCAGGCTATTTCCTCTCCAGGCCAAATGGCTCCCATTACAGCCTGGACGCCCATGGCTGTGCCTCAATCTCACCAGCGCTTTATTCCTGTTAATGGGTATCCCATCCCACCGGGATATGCAGCCTTTCCAGCCCACTTCCCTCCCCCTGTCCCACCAACAAGGGTCATCCAGCACCACCTGCCCCCTCCCAAAAGCCGCTCACCCAGCAGCGCCAGCGGCTCCACCAGCACGGGTCATGTCAGCGGCGTGCCCTCCACCACGGGCTCCAACCATGACGCCAACACACCGCTGCTCTCCCACTGCATCATGCCGGGGAGCGGTGGAGGGCCGGCTCAGGGGTACGGACAGGTTTGCCAGAAGGGGGTGGGACAGCTGGACCACGCATCGCAATCAGCGGCGCTGCTCGCTGCTGATTCTGACGTACTGATGTACAACGACACGGTCATCACTGCGGACCTGTAGATAGATAGAGGGATACTCACACTCTTTCTGCTTGGGACCCAAATTCGAGAAGTTTAGCCTCTCACCAAGGGACCCAGTCCAACAGTTCTACTCTGGTCACACGGAGGCCCAACTGAACACGGCCTGTGAGCAAGAAACACTGCCGCAGCTACACAAGTATATACGCAGCTGTCTGACTTTTTAATGCCTTATTGTTTAAAGTGTACTTACTACCATGATCTGAAAATGTGTTATTTTAACCTCTGTGTAAATACGGTACATAGGTCCTGAATGAATGAATGAATTACAAAGATATATATTCAAAAGAGCTTTTTATTAAGCAAAACATCTTTAAAGCCGAAAAAGTAGTCCATCCTGCGTCCTGAGAAAAGGTTTGTTTTACCATCTGACAAAAAGTTCCTGGGTCAACAACCCGTCATTAGACTGTTTCATGCAGGATGTAAAGGAAACACTGACACTCATACCCTGACCTTTCAGTGCCTTTCAGCAGAGGTGTGACTTGCTTGTTTCTTGATGTACGTTTGCTTGTACAGCTAATGAAACTGCATTTAGTGAGCGATAACCAAGTGAACAAGAAGGGGAGCAGCACACTGAACAAAGGAGAAGTTCAGCAGCTTTTACTGAAGACCAGCACTGACCTGCTCAAATACACCCATATAAAAGGCATGTGACGTGCCACGTCTTTTTGGGGTTCACAATATGCAGCCCGGCTATGTGACAGCTCCCCATGGAAGCGGCCGGACCTCAAACTTAAACAGATGCTACAGGTGAAAAGTTTGGCAGATCTGGCATCATCATCATCAATGTGACACCTGAATGTTTTTTGTGCAACCTCAACATGATGATCTGACTCTTTGGAAACACAGGCATCGTTGCCTTTTTAAGATCTCAGCGTACAGCTTTCCAGGCTGAGGAACGCGGAAGCTGGTGGTACTTCTGATTGGACAATGAATCCTGACTTTGTTCTTCTCTCTCTCACCTTCACAGAGGCACGTTCAGCCCTGACTAAGCATAGCAAAATGTTTATTTAAATGGTGGTCCGGTGAACATCTTCTTGTGTCAAGCAAGCTCACTTCCTTTTTAATACGTCGGGGTTCATATACACACCGCTGCTGTTTGGGCAGCACCTCAGACACATCCACCAAATGAGAGAATCCGTACCTCAAGGCCTGCTGCACGCCGCTTCAAGGAAAAATGTTCAACCCAGAAACTGTAGCAGACAGTGAACACCATTTTCAGATTGGGTGTGCCCCGAGTGATCCCTTCATCATTTCCTCCTCCTCCTTTCCTCCTCTCACGCTGCCTTCCACCCTCCCAGCAGATATGGCATCTGGCTTCACAAGCCAGATGCAGAGGACCCCCAACAGCTCTACAAAAGGAAATCACACAGTGCTCATATCCCCCTAAACTGGACCGGTCTCAGGGCAAATACTTCATTCACCACACAAGGGCTGGGGTTAGTTTACTGTTGGCGATGTAAGCTAAAGTTCACCCTCAGAACAGGACGCTTTCTTTGTAAATCAGATATGGTGTTTTAATTTGTATGGGAGAGTGTCTCAGTATTTGAATTTTGAAGGAACTTAAAGATGTTATTCACAGGTCTCATCTTCACGTCTTTGTCCTTTTCTGTTTTTTCAGCATCTGTATTCTCCAAAAAATATAGATGAAGACATGGAGGAAAGAAAGTACTCAAAGCAGGCAGGGTTAAAGCACATAAGGCTCATCATAGATAATGTTACCATCACAAAAACGAGCCTCTGTCTTTATTTTGTGAGGCCTCCAACATGTACAAGAACAAAAACTCTTAGAAACAGTATGTTTGACGTGCCACTCTTTGGTTTAACAGCGGAGTGTTTGACCTAAACGAGGATCAGTTTCATGAGAGATTCACGTATGTTGCTGTTGTTTGGTTCTGCATTTGCGGTAAATGGAAGATTTCATGTTATCAGTGGTTGGTGGTGCGGTATCAGTAAACACCTGGTGCCAACTGCGCTGACATGCGGCTGACCCTAACAAGGAAAGTGTACTCTCTAAAATCACAGCTGCATGTATATTTCAACATGTCCACTGTCCAGTTGCAGGTTATCATTTTTTTCGTTTTGTGATATGAAGAAGTTTGTGTGTTTGGTAAATTCTCAGTCCTGTAATCACACAGACGAAGCCTGAGCTGTCTGCTGTTATCTGACGGTGGTTGATTAGAAGCACAGCTGAGTATGAAGCGTTTGTTATTAAAAAAAAAGTCATAGAGCCAGCTGCAGTAACGGAACAGCTGGTGAGCGCAGTTGTACCTGTTACGTAGACAATCATTGGTTTTGAAAGGTCCCAGACAGTACGTGTGTGTTGCACTCTGCTCTTCTTTATCATTCTGTCAGTCAGCTGTATTTTCTAGGCAGCATAACACAAGCATACGCTAATAGCATTTCACTGTGGACGTGCAGAGCAGGAAGCACAGTTAAGACAGCTTCAGACTGAGCTTTTTACACCGAGATGGTTTATTCAGACCAAATACGGTCAACTGATTGTCTGCCATTAGCCAAATGAAGGGAGAAGATGTTTGTTCCTCACGTCACAAGATTATTTGAATCATTTCAAGTTCGTTTTCCCTTTGAGTTTTTATTTCATTGCCGTCTTCGGTGTCTTTGTCTTCTTGTTCCTCCCTCTGAAACAGATCAAGCTACCTTGGCATCTGACTTTGTACACGTGACCTCCAGCATGTAAAGGATTTATGTGTGTACTAATATAGCAGTGCGAAAACCACTTGTACACAAGACTGTGAATCTTAATCAAGTCTAAGTATTTTTGTATTTGGCAAAAAAGAAAAAAAATCATTTTTGTGCCTTTTTTTGTTTTATTCGAGATCCATTTTTAAGAAACAACAAAATGCAAATCAATTTATGTGTCAGTAACAGTGTACCCATTACAGAAAGGTTTACATGCTTATCCTTTTGACCAAGAGAGGCCTTGTCTTTGTATTTTATCTGAACATTTTTGCACAGATGTTTTGTATTGCAAAATCATTTATTAAATGATGTTGTTTGGTTAACTGTGGAATCCGTATGATTATTCATTTGTAGACACGAAGAAATTGTGGGGTATTGGGGGGTTTTTTTGTGTTCGCATTGTTTGTCATGGGGAGTTCCCAAAGTTGGTCATCAGAATTGTAATGGCAGTGTGAATCCACTGGGTTTCACCAAATCACCATTTGTGTGGATTTTCAGCGCGTTGTCTCTCTCATAATTGTAGTGACCATTGTTGACCAGGTGGTGGTGCCCTTTAGCTGTTTGATTAGTGAAGGCATGAGCTTTTCACAGCAGCTGGAAATAATATTAGTCCTGTTAGAATTTGGCAAAAGATGGAAAAATGACTCCAGTATAGTGTTCCTCTGTACTTACTGTGTGTGTGTGTGTGTGTGTGTGTGTGTGTGTGTGTGTGTGTGTGTGTGTGTGTGTGTGTGTGTGTGTGTGTGTGTGTGTGTGTGTGTGTGTGCGCGCCTTATTTCATTTCCTACTCAAACTCTCATTTTGCACATTGAATGAGCCAAAACAGCTTAAAATGAAACCAGCATGCCTGTGAGTATGTGTGTACATGCTGAGAAAAAAAGATGTGCAGTAATTCTGTACATATATGGAGATGAATTTATGTGCATGTCTGGTAACTAAGGGGTGTGTTTGTGTGCAGTTATGTATTTGCCACAGTGTGCACAGATTTATGCCCCCACAATGTCACATTGTGGGGACTCACTCTATAAAATGCAGGTCCCCATAATGTAAATCATTACGTTTAGGGTGAAGACTTTTAAGGTTAGTGTGAGGTTAGGTTTAGGTTAGGATAAGTCCCCAGGAAATGAATGTAAGTGTATGTTGTTTATGCTGTTTATGTTCCAGAAATTATAGAAAAACAACTCTGTGTGTGTGTGTGTGTGTGTGTGTGTGTGTGTGTGTGTGTGTGTGTGTGTGTGTGTGTGTGTGTGTGTGAGAGAGAGAGAGAGAGAGAGAGAGAGAGAGAGAGAGAGAGAGAGAGAGAGAGAGAGCAGTCTGCATACACATTTATGCATTTCTATGCATATAAGAAAAACTTAATCTACATCACCTCACCCACCATGATAAACATCTGGATTCTTTAAAGCCGTTTGGTTTTGATTAACTTTTTAGTTGTGTTATAATTTGGTTTCATTCCCAAGATCTTCAGGTAACTTTGCACTAAGAAAGAGTCCATATGGTTAAACAATAACGTACATACAGTCATACAAAAACCACATACGTACACTCAATACACAAAACAAGGGGGTATGTAAAGAAAAAGAGAATAAATCATAATAATAAAAAAATTAATAAAACATTTCCTTTGACACCTGTAAATGAAGCTGTGTATTCTTCAGGCCTCATCAGTTTGTACGTTTACAAGCTGTGACCAGTTCAAACAGATTGTGTCTCAGTCTGAGACACTCAGATTGTTTCATTATATATTATAATAATATATTATTTTGATTGCCTAAAAATTTAAAATCCCTCTGACAATCGTGTGTGCGTGCGTGCGTGTGTGCGTGCGTGCGTGTGTGTGTGCGTGCGCGCCCATGTAAAACTCACGTGGGGACAAAAATCTGTTAACACAGTCACATGTGGGGACAAAATACAGGTCCCCACAATTTAAATCATTACATTTTAGGGTAAAGACTGAGGTTAGGGTTAGGTTAGGTTTAGGGTTAGGGTAAGTCTCCAGGAAATGAATGTAAGTCTATGTAATGTCCCCACAAGTGATGAAAACCCCATTAGAAAAGCTATAGAAAAGCTATTAGTGACACAGAATATACTGTTGAAAACATGTTCTGCTGCTGTTCTGGAACAATTTGTTTTATGAAAATGTTCTGCGAGCTGCAGAAGCAGAGCAGTAAACTCCCATGACTTCTTCATTAGAGACACAGAGCTCTGAAACCATGGGATATCATTTCTCCCAAGGCAAGAACAAAAATTATTTGCTATGCTTGCATGTGCAGCCAGAGAAAGAGAGAGAGAGAGGGAGAGGAGGGCAGAAGAGGATGAAAAATGAGGCATCTGTAGTTGATAGACTCTGGTAGAGCAAGAAGCACATCTGTTCTGATCTGAGATGTCAGGATCATGTCAGAGACCCAGAGACACTCACATCCTGGGAGGCAATTTGGTCTTTCACATCCAGCACTGAGAATCAGCTGCTGCTTCTTCATGATGCTTGAACACAGGTTTTAAGGATATGAGACACACACCATCCTATGCATGTGTCAGAAGACATGTAGGTGTTTGAACTGATTTAAATTTAGCTGAAAACTGAGATCTAGTTTATATACAACTGTTGTTTGACAGCATCTGAATGACAATGTTTGGGTTACAACTTGTGATCATTTTCCTTATTGGTTCATCTGTCAGTTGTTTTTAATTGCTTAGCCCATAAAATGCCAGAAAATAGTAAAAATAAATAAATAAATAAATAAATAAATAAATAAATAAATAAATAAATAAATAAATAAATAAATAAATAAATAAATAAATAAATCATAAGTCATAATTTCCCAGAGTGCAGTGTGACATATTTGCTTTGTCTAAAACCCACAAATATTCAAATTTTCATATTTCTCACACAGAACTAGCAGATGTTTAACGTTTTCCTTATGATAAATTAATCAAATGCTAATAACCTCTGTAGCAGAACTATCCTCTAACTGACCTTCTCTTACCCTCTCTGACTTCTCATGAGAAACGGAGTTGTAAACCAGTCTAACTGATTGAACTATAGACCATCTAGAATGCTCATGATGAAGTGTGATTTCGAAGAGAAACAGGATGTCCCATGTCAATGCTAATGGTCCCCCAATAGCCCTAAGGGACTCAATATAGTAAAGCCGGCTGGGAAGAACAAAGGCCAGGCTTCAACTGAATCCACAAACAGAGTCTGCTGATGGGTTGCAAAGTAGCCAACCTTAAAATGAACTGTTTGTCAGCCGGAGGACTTTGTTTCTTGGTATACCTGACAATTGCATCTCTGTATGAATCAACGCTGGATATATTCACATGAATAACCCATGGTCTATATGATGCCCATGTTCTCTCATATCCCATGACAAGCGGTGAATCTAACTTTGTTTTAAGATTTGCCTGAGGCTCTGCAATGGAGCCTTCCTATTATCTAAGGGTTCGTAGGGTTTGATGTTGACTGTGCTTTATAAGACTTTTGTTAAGGAATAATCATAAGGATGATAATCATTTTAGCAAATATAGTCTGCATTTCTTTATTTCGTTATTTCTTTATTTATTTCTTTATCTCTTTCTTTTTCTTTTGTTTTTGTATTAGTTATACATTGAGTCATTATTCATGTTGGGATGAAACTGTACCAGGATTATCATTTAATGTTGTCACCCAACCATAGGAAGTGCCTGATGCATGCTGTGAACAATGTGGAAATGTCTTTGAAAATTTGTTATTGAAACTATATGTGATTGACCATAGTGAGAAGCAGATGAGCCCCTCATGTGAGTCAGGATTAATTCAGCTCCTTGAGGCGATTGCGTGTCACAAAGCGTCTCACATGTTCGACGGCCTGCCCATTAGACACGCCCCGGAGCGAGATTTAAATGTCTGCAGCCGCAGCATGAATTCAGTGCGTGCGCTGTTACTCACAGTGCGTGCGTTACTCAGGGTGCACGCGTTACTCAGAGTGCGCGTTACTCAGTTTTATTTATGTTATGTTTAGTTTCGTCTTTTAGTTCTTTGTCTTAAGTTTTGCAGTCGTTTTGCTCTTTAAGTTTTTCCCGTCTTCGAGCTACTCAAAAGCCATACCGAGTAGCGTGATTCATTTTTCAGAAGACGTGTTTCTATAATTTGCCGCAAGTTTTCAAGTTAACCTTTTTGTTTAGCCAAACGTTTTGTTTTAACTTCAGTAAATTTAGGCAAGTAATAATAATTTTGTAGCCTTTTTCGACCGGCCATCGAGGAGACTCTTGATTTGTACTATCAGTCTAAAACAATCCGTCACGGACTCAACCAAACCAAACCCTGCAGCCAGCTGTTGATCCTTGGTCCGACTAACGACCATCCGGAGCCGCCCCTCATCTGTAACCGACACCGAAGAACCAGTTCCAGAGACGTCACCGTCCAACATCAGCTCGGTGCGCTTGGCCTTCACCAGACCACTGAGCAGATCGAGTCAACGACGACCATCTCAATCAATCAATCAATCAAACTTTATTTCTATAGCACCTTTCATACATAAAAATGCAGCACAAGGTGCTTGACAAAAGATAAAAACATAACATAGCAATATAAAAGCAACTACCCCTCCCAACACACCTGCAGACATATGTCATGCACACACCCACCCGCACACAACCACACACATACACATAACCACACACACCCACCCCAACGACAATGACAGGGCACTGAGGCATCATGAGAGGAAAAAACCACCTACGGGGAGCTCATCCACACTGCGAAGGATCACTGGCCGTGGCCACAGGGAGCGCCGCCACAACGGAGACCCCCAACCCAGACAAACCGGGGTGGACTCCACACGCTGTGCAGAGCCCTCCAGTCCTCTGCGCCTGAGGGGTCCCCAGGACGACGCCCCGACGGGCAGACCAGACACCCGTCCCAGTGCGGAGGCCCCCCATGAGGAAGCACTGGAGCTAAAACCTAAAAGACAATAGAATTAAATGACCTAGAACCTAAAAGACAATAAAATAAAGGACCTAAAACCTAAAATTGAATAAAATAAAAGGACCTAAGAGCTAAAAGACAAAGTACTGAGATAAAACATGTCTAAGTTAAAAGAGCATAAGAAATCAATTGAAAGCTAAACTAAAAAGGTGAGTCTTGAGCCTTCTTTTAAAAATATCAACAGTCTCTGCAGTCCTGATGCACTCTGGCAGGCTGTTCCAAAGCTTCGGACCATAATGGCTGAATGCTGCTTCCCCGTGGGCTTTGGTCCAAACCCTTGGAACAATCAAAAGGCCGGTGCCAGAGGACCTCAGGATCCGCGAGGGCTGGTATGATAAAAACAGGTCAGATAAATAAGATGGCCCAAGACCGTTAAGACACTTAAAAACTAATAAAAGCACCTTAAAGTCGATCCTGAAACACACGGGGAGCCAATGCAGCGATTCTAAAACCGGTGTAATGTGCTCCCGCCCTCTGGTCCTCGTCAGCACACGTGTGGCTGAGTTCTGTAGTAATTGTAAGTTATAGATAGTCTTTTTGGGAAGACCAGAGAGCAGGGCATTACAATAATCTAGACGGCAGGAGATAAAAGCATGCATCAGCACCTCCGTGTTAGCCTGAGAGAGAAACGGGCGGACTCTGGCTATATTTTTAAGATGGTAAAAACCAATCTTTGTTATATTTTTAATATGAGGAATAAAACTAAGCTCAGAGTCTAAAATGACGCCCAGGTTCTTAACAGATTGTGATGGTGTAAAACCTTGTAGTTTTGGTAAAAGTGTCTCTCTCTTGCCTTCAGGACCAATAACTAAAACCTCTGTTTTATCCTGTTTGAGCTGTAGGAATTTTCTGCCATCCATGACTTAATGTCTAAAATACAGTTTAAAAGGTTATCAATAGGCCCCATGTCATCTGGGCATCTTCGAGTTAGTTTGGAGCAGAGCACAACGGGCCGCCATCAGTCAAGTAGGCATGCTAAGCGGGTTTGAATAAGAGTTGGTCCGTGAGGTTAAGATACTGCTAATTTATCCAAATTCTCTCAACTACTCGTTAATTCCCTAACTTTACGTTCGCGTCCTCATTATTCCCTTTCAACTACCTCTCACTATCGCCAATTTATTTACCATTATGTTGTCATAAGTTTCTTGTGTGTTCTGTCATATCACCTCCCATCTTCTGTCTTATTATCCCTGATACATCACTCATTATTCCTAATTCTGCTTAATAAATGATATTTTGATATAAGTCCTGGTTAGACGGTGTCCTTTTGAACTGAATATATACGATCCCTGTATCCAGAGTTTACACTTCAGATTATCAGACTGATTTACTGTTAGTTCCTTCGTTAGTATTTATCAGCGTTATAGCAGTTGATTTCTGCAGTCCTTCTTAGCTGAAGAAGGTGGTGCCCCGTTATTTTATCAACGAATGCAACATCAAATTAAGGTAGTCCCCTAGTAAACACTACACCTCAAAATTGTTGATTCCTTTTCTATGGATCAACTAATAAATGAATTGACTGATTATGTCAGCCCCATCCTGTATCTCCACATATAAACCAGACCCAATCACAACGGGTGTTTTTGTTTTGGCCACTTGGCTGAACAGAAACATTGACATTGACATATCGCCACCTTTTGGTAAAACTTGCAACTGCATCCAGCAGATAAGAAGCAACATTATCATTCGCTGTCATCTTTGTGTCCACCGGATGAATGAAAATCCAATATTCACAGTTAGCTCGGTTTTTGGTCTCTACCACCGCCTGAGGGACATGTCTGGCTCTGTAGCTGCTAAATGTTCCACTGTGTTCACCAGCTAGTTACTAACTGTGTCTGCAGTTGTTTGGTGCTCAGGATTTAGATGTTCTTTCAAAAATGCTGCTGAATGATAGTGGGGATGGGTGTGTCCTGCCATCATGCTAAAATCTCTCTGGTGCAAAGCCAGAAGGGCTACTTCCTGCGACTAGACATGTAAGTGAGGGTGACCACTCCTTCTCCCCCAATGACAGGCGAGCCCTGAGGCCACTCTCTGCAAAAGGAGCCTCATTAAGCCTCTTGCATTCAGGGTGTAATTGGCTGCAATGGGCTTTGAAAGTAAAGAAGAGGCTGAAGAAGAGGATGAGAGTGCATGTGGCTTTAAGACAGAGAGATGAATGAAGGAGATGGATGCAGGTAAAGTATGCTGAATGGCAGAGAGGGATTATTCACAGCTTCAAAGTACAGCATGAGGCAGAGAGGTCATCAGGGTGAAATGTATTGACTTTACCTCAGGCCAGAGTCCCAGAACCTGATTGTTTCAGGTTGTGGGTTCTGGCTTCATCTGAGTTTACTGGGAGGATCAGGTGGAGAGCTCGAGATCTCTGAGTTTAAAACAGTTAAAACAAACAAGTCAAACAATCTGCAGATCATCTCCTCTGAGAAATTGTGATGCTCTTTTTTTCAATATTAAAAATAATCATTATTTGCAGTCCAGATTAGAAGGTATATTTTCAGCCAAAACATGAAAAACTAAATCTGTGACACTATCAAGAATGACATTTTGGGGTTTTCAGCCATTCGCTCTTGTATTTTATTAAATATACTTGACATATTTGTCCTCCTTTCGCCTCGTCAGTGCACCTCATGATGCCTGATTGTACTTAATATTAGTGGTGGAAGAATTATTCAGTGCCCTAGAGTAGTGTAAAATTACTCATGTGCACATAAAAGTGCATTTAAATTTTGGCTGTAAATGTTCAGACATGCTGTCAGAAAAATATATTAAGCATCAGCGTTAAGGAGAATGGTCCCTGTGAGCGATATATTAATACTGATGCATCAGTGCACACGCAGTATTTCCTGTTGTAGTGGGTCAAAGTGAAGCTATTTTTAATTGACTGTTTTCATCATGTTTTTCATGCAACCCTTTACAACCTGAAAAATAACAAGTAGCTTAGCTATTGCTGTCTAATAAGTGTAGCGGGGTAGAAGCATAAAGTAGTATAAAATGGAAAGACTCAAGTAAAGTACCTCAAAATTTTACTTAAGGGCAGTACTTGAGTAAATGTACTCAGTAACTTTCCACCACCCTGCATACCACACTTTGATTCTTCTCATGCAGAGAACTAGATGATGCTCCTGCTTGTTACAAGTGAAGATATGATGACTGAGAGGAAGGATATGTGAGGGAGTGAGGGACAGAGAAGGATACAGTTTCACCCTCCTCTCGCTCTGTCATGGCAGCACTGGAAGCCTCCAACAAGCCCCTGATTGTTGGGGAACATGAGCTGTTTTTGTTGAGGGGCTGACAGGCGCTTGACCTCTGCTGTCTGTGCTGCCTCATACTGACCTTGAAGAGAGGAAGTGAAGTGCAGCCTTTGAACGTTGTCAAGTGAACTATCACTGCCTTGTTTAATTTGCCCCGGGGGCCTTGACAGAGCCCGGACAGGTCATGTGGACTATGCAGTCATCTGCTGGGTTCATGCAAATTGTTTGCTCCAGTGAACTATATTTAAATTATTGTTTTTCTTGTGATCAGAAATTGGTCTGTTTAAGTTTAATCATATAAAAAAAACTTGACCTGAAGTGTTTTAAGTTTCATTTTTAGACGTTGTGTTAAATAAAAGTATTCACTTTGCACACCTGAAATTTTTTAAATCTCACTTTAAAACTCACTTTTGTGTTTTAAAGAGTGGAAATGATTGATAGTTATCATTAATATGTTGAAGTTTCAGTGGTTGCCACACAGAAACCCACAATGTACACAAGCTACTTTTAAAAGTAACATCATCCAACATTGCTGCAAGAGGAAAAGTCTGAGGAACACCAAAGTTGGTAGGATTCATCCTCTGGGAGCCATGAAGTCTATCCTGTACTTGAGATATCTGAGTCTGGACCAAAGTGACTGACATTACCATCCACAGAGCCATGCTGCTAACATGTCTCAGCACCAGTCACACAAAGCTGCTTATATAATATTCAGTCCCTGACTTCCTGTCAGTAACACTATCTGCTAAAGTGCTGGAACACAGACTTACGTTAGCTGTGCCTGTCGGTGCTGAAAGTCATTGTTCAGGTCGAGAGCAATGAGCTGTTTTAAACATTAACAGTCCTCTTCATTGTCAGAGACATGTATGGCTGCAGAGTTGGAAAGACGGGTGGAGAACAATAGAGTGAAAGATGGATCCACATTCCTTCTCTGTATTCATGCCTTGCAGGTCTGAGATCACATGACCCCTAATAAAAATTTAGCCAGGCATAGAGGTGCTGGTAGATATTTTCCAGCTTTGGGCAGAGGTGTGCTTGCTGTTGCCAGCTGCAAAAGTCAAATGTAACCATATAATAATGTATCAGTCACAAGAGCCATTTTTATGCAATGAACAGTCTAATAATGTGCCAAATAATAACTTATACTTAAAGCCTAAAATAGCTTGCTGTGTTCTGTTCCTTTAAAAAAAATGTTGATGTTGAGTTATTTTTAGTTTTGAAGGTAGTATGATGATTTTATCAACTGGAGCAGGTCTAACTTGTTACTCTACAGCTAGTGAGCCAGATACGTAAGACCTTCAGACAGGAACCAAACAGGAACAGCTTTTAAGGATTTTCTGTGTGTTTAAGCTCTGAAACACTCTGGGTAAGACATTAGGCTGAGAGTTCCAGTACTATCCTTTAAATCACATGCAAGGATGGTCTTTTAGAGAATTTGTGGTGCCATGAAACTTGGTTCAGTTGAGGCCTAACAACTCCTAACTTATAATTACAATCATTTCAAGCATAATGTTTAATATTAGTACTGAAGGTACATATTCATCCATTCACCCCACTTAGCCTGTATGGCATGAACTCAGTGTTAATGTTTCAAGTAACTATGAGTTGTTTAGTCATAAACTATTAATAGAGCTCAGTTTCCGCACCTTACAGAAGTCAATGAGATTTAAATGACTTGAGAGACCACAAGGATTATTAGACTGGGTGTGTTTTAAATGCAGTCAGATCCAGTGAACAAACTTCTGTTCGGGGTTGAGAGATAGGTATCTTAAGACATGGTGCATTTGGTTGTGAAGTGTCTGTGTGTGTGTATGTATGTACACAGTGGTAGTACAGAAATAGTTCTGGGATTAAAGACATAAATAGCCTCCAGCAAGTACCTTACATATGAATGGAGCATGCACGCAAAGAGGGATGTGTCCATGTATGTTTCTCAACAAAAATCTAACAACCAAACAGAGCATACAAGCATATTCTCAACATCGTGCATACACTGTAGGCTATCTGCTGTGCACTTCAGCCCTGAATGAAATACTCTCTGAAAAATTCATAAGCAATTATATCCAAGATATGTTTTGGTAACTGAAATCTGCAATAATTGATTTTATTGGCTTTGCTGGCAAACAATTGTTTATTTACACATCCAGCAGGTACGACGCAACATTATCATTCATTTGGAGTCTTTGTCCAATATTCAGTTATTTTGGCTCTGTTTTGGTCTCCACCCACTCTTATCTGATTCTTTAGCTTCGACATGTTCCACTATGATCACCAGCTTGTCGCTAATTGTGTCTGTTTGCTGTTTGGAGCAGTGAGATTTTTGAGCTTTGACACAAAACAGTAAAGCTGCTTACTCTAACAATGAGATGAAACGATCTGATCTGATGATGACGCTAGATAAGGGATCAAATAAGCTATCACAATTCATCCTAAAGTAACACGAATGTATCTATTGAACTTCATTGCAGTCCATCTAGTAGTTGTTGAGACATTTCGCTCGAACCACATGTGTCAGCCTCATGGTAGAGCCAGAGGAAATTTACCAACAATCCGTCTAATAGGCCTAATTATTGAGATATTCCAGTTAAGCTCTTGCATATATATATTTTATAAGCAATACAGCATTTTCTCTGCACTCTCCTGTCATTTGCTTTCTCCTCTCCTATCAGTCTCTTACTCTGCACTCCTTCCTCTTCTCTCTCCTCCTGCTCCACACAGACTCTCTATCTTATAATCCATCCATCTTTGCATTGGAATGGAGGTCTAATTCTTTCCATCTGTTTGCGTCACTGGTGGGGCTTCAAGGGCAAGGCCTGCCACTCTTTATTCACTCCCCCCTCTCCACTTCAACTCCTTCCCAACAAAACCCAGAGTCTGGTTCCACTCAGCCTCTCTCCATGCCGGGGCCCCTCCTGGCCTGAGGCAGCAGGGGGAGGTTGGCCCTGGCCCCTGGATCTCTGAATGCTGGAGATTCTGGGTCACTCTGAAATGACTGTTCGACTCAATTAATGACACACATAAAGTTTCCAAGCCCATATCACTTACAAAGTACAGCATATTCTGCAGTGAAGTAACACAAAACGAGAGTTTTCACCATCTGCTGATTAGATACTGAAGACACATAACATGTATACATAGTTCTCAAGTTTTTTCTAGAGTACCAGGCTTGAATTATGTGAAAATGATGAGATTACTGTGAAGGATTGGCAACAGAACTGTTTAACTGCTCAAACACAATACATAAACACTTAAAATTACTATAAATCTATTTGGAGCTGCTCGTATTCTTGACTGTTGTGTCAAATGTGGAAAACACAAAAGGTACATTATTTAACTGTCAACAAAAAAGACAAAAAGGCAGAATGGAATAGCAGTCATATTTAGTCTGATTCAAAAACAAGACAGAAACTTTTATATGTTACTGAGAGGCACCGTCTATGACCCGATTTGATGGTACTGTATATAGAAGCCTGTATTCATCAGACAAAAGAATCAATCACAGCATTGATATCATATCATATGAAAAAGAACAAAAAATGATTTAATTCCCTGCCTTTTTCTCAGATGTGATACCTCAAGAACCCTTTGATGGAATTTCTTCAAATTTGGCACAAATTTTGACTCACAAATGACCTGATTAAAATGTGGTGTTCAAAGGTCAAAGGTCACTGTGACCTCACAAAATACACCTTTTGTAGTCATAACGCAAGAATTCATGCACTAATTATAACAAAATTTCACACAAATGTCTCAGAGGTCAACATGAAAATTGTATATCAAAAAGCCATTTATCAACACCATAACTCAGGAACAGAAAGACTAAACAATCAAGTGATAAGTCAAAAACAAAAAGAGTTAATGAACAATGAAAATAAACCAGATTGATTTTAATTATCAGTTTCTTTTCTTTTTTAAATAGAAGACTGATAGAGCTACTGTACAATAAAAGATGCCAGTATGATAGAGACCACCCAGTGAGACTGTATGTGATGTGTGGACTATGACAGCGATGTTGATGAAAGACTAATTGTACAGAGGGCAGCCCAAACTGCAGATTTAACAGTATAATATATCTTGTCATGGTGGAGGAATGCACTAGTGCCATCAAAAGGAGAAATACACCCTAAAACCTCATGTTGTTTGTCTGATCTTTGGACGCTTTAATCAGTTTGTGAACATGAAGTAAACTTACCTCCGAGCTGGAGAAAAGGGAAGCAAGACTTCAGGCTTTCATGTTGATGAAACTATAGCTGAATTCATGCATAAGCATTTCTTTTAATATGTTTTTTTTTTTTTTTTTTTTGTTCACAGAATTTTTGTTTAGGGTGGAATTCTGCAGTAATTTGTGGCAAAAAAAGGCATTCATTTTAGCAAATTAATGGAAGAAATGGTCTGAGGGAGATTTTGCTTGCAGTGAGGCATCAATACAGTACTGTTCTCTGAGAAATGCTCCTTCTTTTATCTGCCCTCTTCCACTGTGACCGATGCAATACTTCATCTTCAACAAAACTGCCTTTGTGGAAAAGTCCTGATTTGGATTAAAGGCAGTGAGTGTGTTGTGCACATTAGGCTCAAGGTCTCTTTCAACTCCTCCGTGCAGAAACACTCTTGAGATCTGATATGTGATTATGATGGCTCTCCCATTTCCTGCTGATAAAGGTGTGAATGAATGTCTTTGCAGCATTCAAAGAGACTGCAGCAGTGCTGACCTGTGTGTTATAAAAGGAATAGGTCGACATCTCGGGAAATAGGCTTATTTGCTTTCTTGCAGAGAGTCAAATGAGAAGATTGGTACAATGCTCATACCTGTAGAGTAAGAAGCTGCATCCAACAGATTGTTATGTTTGCACAAAGACTGGAAATAAAGAAAAGTCTTGCCTCTTTAGATCCCATTTGTTTAATCTGTACAAAATCCCAAGTGTAAAAACAACAAATTTGTGTTTTTCTGGGGTTAACCTCTTAATCCTGAATTTATTTACAAGTGTATAAAAAAAAATAAAAAACTGTACTGTGTTAAAAACAAAAGGACAGAATTTGCATTTATATCCCAGCATGGTATTTTTATAATGATTATAGAACTGGCATTACCTAAAGAAAATGCATGCGATTGCTGAAATCTATCTAAATACAAATAGCATTATTTAGCATAAGCATTACGATTGCATATAGCCATTATGGACGAATGCCGCGATTTTGCTACAAACCTAAATCTTCAACTTACATAAAGAAATATTCATCACATGAAGTCTATTCCAATATGTATAATCAATCAATAATCTGTTACATATTTTTATCTTAGCACAACTTACCTTATTTCGCCAATTCCTCCAAATTTGCAGCCTCCAAATTTTCATTTCGCAAACTATGATGCAAGCTTCCATGAACTGGATGTAGACCCACTCCGAGCGGTCCTACGATAAACCAGCCTCTTTTAAAATGTTCCTAGGTCCATATTGGATGTGCTTAAAACGACATTGTGGGAATGCATACGCATTCTCGGCTGCAGTCTGACTGTAAACGGTATGATGCAAATAACTGACAATCGTCATTAAGGGGTGAAATCTGCTAGAAGATTTAGTCACCTCTGACTCAGCTGTTTCCCCTTGCCTCCAGTATTTATGCCAAGCTAATCTAACCGGCTGTTAGCTGTACCTTCATATTTACTGTACAAACTAATATAATCTGAAGCCTGCAATTTATGAAATTAGAAAAATAGCTTTAATAGCCTGTAAAAAAACAAACATGTCATGATGATTATACTGATAGTTTAAAGGAATAGTTTTGCGACGTGCAACTATTCACTTTCTTGCCAAGAGTTAGATGAAAAGATTGACATCACTCATGTCCATACATAAATATGAAGCTACAGCCAGCATCTGCTTAGTTTAGCTTAGCTTAGCTTATCTTAGCTTAGCACAAAAATGAAAATGGAAGGAAACAGCTAGCCTGGCTCTCTTAAAAGTTGTAACCTGGCTATATGCCTCTGAAAGTAAGCACATATGTCCAGTCTTTATGTGTTAATGTGTGCTTTAGAGGTGCTGGTAGGCAGATTTTGTTACCTTTGGACAGAACCACGTGACCTGTGTCCAGCCTTTATGCTAAGATAAGCTAACCAACTGATGGTTGTAGCTTCATATTTAGCATATAGATATGAGAGTGGGGTCAATCTTCTAAGGTAAAACAAACCAAAAAAGTAAATAAGTGTACTTCTCAAAATGTTGAACCATTCCTTAAACCATCAAATTCATTATCGAACATATTTCTTAGATTTTTTTGAGACTACTTAAGCAAAGCCAACCTTTAATTTTCTCATTTCATAAACTGGGGGTTTGAGATTTAAATTAGTCCTGTTACACTGGGTACACCAAACTGGTTTCAGAATAAATCTGAGCTGAACTTGAAGGTCTGTGATTGACAGCAGGCTTTCAAAAACAACCTCAGATCTGTGTGTAGAGTTTGATATGAGCTGTATGTGGATGTTTTAATTAATATTTTATCTTCAGCCTTGTGTGAGACACAGCACTGGAAACATGATGACACAACATGGCATGTTTCAGTGCTTCACCTCCTCCCGTCTTCCTTTTCCTGTCTCTCTCCTCTTCCTCTCCTCCCCCCTCTGCTCCTTTTATCTCCTCTTCTCCCGCCTTCCCTCTCTTTTCGTCCGCTCCTCCTCTTTTGATATCTTTTTTTTTTTTAGGTCTGTGTCTGTACTTGCATGCAAAATACACTCACACACACAAATGCACACATATTCAAACGCATGACACAACATTTCTCATTATCGGTCTCGACCGGAAGGCTGCTTTGTAATCAAACTGTTTGTTTATATTTGTTGTGCTGCAAACACACACACACACACACACACACACACACACACACACACAGATGCACACATATACCTATTGCTTCTGGTCTTCCACGCACATCTTTCAAACACGAGCACACTGACTCATATTTTTTCTGTCTTGCACACACACAGATGTCAAACACGGCGCTGCATAAAGCCACAGCCCCAGTGTTGAATAGAGCCAGAAATAGCACTGGGTTTGACTTGGAATCGGCTTAAGTCTTCAAAGAGAAAATTTTGATGTTGCAAAGGGAGTGAAAGAGTGAGGGGGGGGTGGGGGGGGGGTGGGAGGAAACTGAGTGGAGAACAGAGCAGATCTGGTTGTTATATCCAGCTGTAAAAAGGGGGCAAAAAACTTCAAAGACTCATGTTGCCATGGTAACAGCATGGTGCCTGCTTGAAAACCCCACCCCGCCCCCCCACCCACCCCCCGCCTGCACAGACGCACATAGACATACATGTAGCAAATGTATTCATAAAAAATGATGGCCGCAGAGGAGAAGAGTGAATGCGGACCTGCTCCCTCACACTTTATCTCTCCATCTCCATCTCTTTCTTCTTCTTTGTGGCTGCTGTTGCTCTTCATACCCAGCAGAGATCATATTGATGTGTGTAGTGATGGGCACTGCTGCGGCTAATTAAAACCCAATAGAGTTAGCAGCGCAGTTCCCCCATGTGAAATGACTGGTTTCGTCTGATCTGGCAGTGAAGGAGTTGCCTCTTCATGTTTTTCTGTATTGATGTTTTGGGGCTTGTTCCCTGTAATTATGACATGCTATCACTTCATAGCCAGTGGATATCATTCCAGTGGTAATCAGATCCATCTCCAGTCTGTCTTTTTCTACATTCTATGTTTTGCCTGTGTTGCTGCTCTTTTTATTGACTGTTCAATTGATTTTTAAGCACTAGCTAAACCTTCATCCTTTAAAAGATAAAGAATCAGGAGAGAGAAGTTGCTGTATGGACAGGTCACATTTCAGTTTAGCTCTCCTGGGATGCTTTGATATGAAGGTCTCACAACTGTTGGATGAACTACCATGAAATTTGGTGCTGACAGTTTAAAAATTAATCTGTCCAATACTTGTAATCATGGTTGGATTATTTTTTATATGAAGAATGATCTTTTACAACTGTACAACACCTCTACTACTTCTTAACCAGTTTTAATTCCTTGTTTTCACTTTTCTCACTTTCTTTTCATCCTATAGGTTGCTGATGTCTTGTTATCTGTTTCTGTCTTCAATTTTGAATGTGGATATTGTAAAGTGCTTTCTTTAATGTTGTAATCAAAGGCAGGAGAGGCATAGTGGGTGAAATGGTAGTTGTTACTAATGAGGGCTGGAACATGTAAAGGGCCCTCAGGAAGTGAGGAACTCAAAGTTTGTATTTATGAGTAATTTAAAGCTTTTACATTATTAACATCATGAGCGAATTATTATTGTCAACAGAACAAGTACTTTAACAGACTATTTATGTGTCCAATCCTCAGTATTCTCTTTACTCAAGTGGCACCTTACTTGTAAACCTTCGTATACATAAAGCATTTGTTACGATCCTGGCTTCCTGTCTCTCCCTGTGTGTCTCCTCTCCTTTTTCCCTGTGTGTGTGTCTGTCTGTCTACCCCTGGTTCCATGGCTGGGCAGCCCCTCACCTGCTGCCAGCTCCTCCCACTGCGACTCACCTGCAGTCACTCTCCCTCATCAGGGAGAGTATTTAAGACGTGGACTTCCTGCTCCTCGTCGCCGGATTATTCCTCGATCTCCGTGTCGGTGTCTGATCATATGGTTCGTAAGTACAAGTCTCTTTTGTCCTCTCTTAAATTCAGATTTTCGTCCTTTGTTGTCCACCTTTCTCCAGCCACTAAGTGTGCTGTGTTTTTCTTTGTTTTCAGTGTCTGCCTGCCGCTTCCACGCGTGCCTCGTGTCTACCCGCTTCGTCGGTGCTCCTTCGGTTTATCCACTCCTTTTGAGTGCGTCTTTTGTTTGTTTGTCATCCACTCGTTGAGCGCGTTTTCGGTTTTCCTTTTTATTAATAAATTTGGCTTTGTTTGCACACAATCTCTGTTTCGGGTCTGCATCTCTGGGTCCTATTACTCGGCGGCTGTACAGCCCTCGTAACAGCATTTTGCTAAGAAATCTGTCCAGAAAATCCCATAAAACAGGTTACATGTTTAAAATATATTCATCGTATGTCATTGAAATAAATATAAAAAATAAATATAAATAAATTCTTGATTTAATTTTTTTTTTCATAACATTTGTCCAGTTTTAACAGAGGGAAACAGTTTTTTGAAGCGTTCCTGAGCCCATGTAGTAATACTGAGTATATGTCAAGAACGATGATCTCATTCTGTTTGAGACAGCGTCCCAACTTTTTGGAATCAGGGTTATAAAATCCCCCTCCATAAAACTCCATGAAATCCTCATGTTTTGATCGAATTCTGAAAAGCACAAAGCAGGAACTGCTAAAAAGGAGAGATCAGCCTTCAGATGGCGTGTCATCATCATCTTTCTAACTATCATGACTGGCTTGGTGCTGCTTTTCCTGACATGATCGTATGTTTCTGATTTTTACTAAATGATTCATTTCTTCTGATGAGGATGCTATTGGCTTGGAAGCAGTATTTTAATGTAAAAAGAATGTGTAATAACCAAATATCATGGTTGGTCTTCCACATTCAAATATCTTCATCAGTAGTACGGGCAGTTGATCAACTATGACATTTCTGCTGCTTTCACTGTGTTCGGTTGCACTCAGTTTGCACAAAGGTGGCAGAGCTTTGTGTCATTCCCAGAGTATAAAACAGAATTAAACAAGCATGAGGGAAATAATCTTGTAATAATCCTGTAATAATTTTCCTTCACGGTAACAGTATTAGATGGTGATTGTACTTTATTTACAGAAACATGGGTTAAAATCATATTTTAGAATCAGAAGTCAGATTATTGCCACACAGGTTTTCACATACAAGAAATTTGCCTCAGTATTTTGTTGTTTAACGCAATAAGCATAGCGAGAGAAAAGAAAAAAGCATTGGAACAGTCAAGAATCATGAATATAAGTTATTTTAAAATGAAAAAAGTTGTTGTTGTTGTTGTCGTTGTTGTAAAAGCCATGGGTAATAATGCTTTAAAGGGTTCAAGGTGACCTGGGTCAACCGACATACAGCTGTGTCTCCATACTTGTCTGTAACCCCTGAACAATGCGAGCCCCTTTACACCACTGATCCATTCCTTTCTGTTTTCTTCCCTCTGTCCTTCTTTCATGGCAATGTGAAGCACAGGGGTCTGTCATGCATTAAGAAGAACTGGGTCTAGCTAGTTTTTCCCGGGAGCATTTCCTGTCTGCAGATGGATGGATGCCCAGTGACTCTGAAGCTAAAGCTCTGATGCTGCCAGTGAGTTCAAGTCAGCTGGGAACTGGGAGGTTGTTTATGTCTAAAATGATTTCAGTTTTTACCACGATGTGATCACCAAGGTCATCAAGAGAGACAATCGGGTTAGTCAGTCAGGATGTCTCCTCCTTGCTTTTATGATTAGTGTTCGGAGTATTTGATAGTTTTACAATGCTTCTATTGTGCTGACTGTTGACTGTTTGTTATATCGACAGCTATCAACCACAGACACATGGAGCAGAGTTGACCAGTGTGTCACAGATAAGTCACAGCAGTCCATTAATGACCTTTCTCACTAGCTGGTTGGTTGTGCTGGTTGTTGTGCTCTCTGTGAAGACACAGAGGGAGGATGAATGATGATTTTCATTAGCATGATGTTGTTGTCTAAACCAAAGAGGAGTATTGGGAGCAGCTGTACCCAAAACATTTCCTCTGAGTGGTTTGAAGCTGATCCAGGACCAGCTGGGATGAAGGTGATGGCAAAGGGCTGTGGTGAGTACACATGCAATGTATCATAACCAGTGTCATGCAGCCAGTCAGTCATCTTACCAAGAATGAAATTGAAGGAGGTTTATTTTCATGTTAACAAATATCTTTTATGCTCTGAACAGACGGTGCTTTGTGTTATTTTGTACTGCCAAGAGGTGTGAAGGTCAAAGGGATGTTTGTGGAGCTGTAGTCCACATGCAGTACATATCGTGCCACATGTGGACCACAGCCAGGAAACTTAATCAGAGCCTCTGCTCTGATTGGCTCTAACTGAGAACCTATTTATTAAATGCACATCATGCTGTATTGAAGACTTGAAACTAGTGATTGAGACCATAAAGTCATTAGAAAACTGTTTACTGAGGTAATAAATCAAGTGAGAACGCATAAGCTAACATACAATACAGACATCTTTTTTTCCCAGACTGGCCATTAGAAAGTATGCTGGTTTAAGGCACTTCACTTAACTGACC